>NC_090032.1:10701097-11001097 GCF_037176765.1 Anolis sagrei
TCCAAGATCTTTTTCACACGTACTGCTCTCGAGCCAGGCATTGTCCCCCATTCTGTATCTTTGCATTTCATTTTTTCTGCCCAAGTGGAGTATCTTGCATTTGTCACTGTTGAACTTCATTTTGTTAGTTTTGGCCCATCTCTCTAATCTGTCAAGATCGTTTTGAATTCTGCTCCTGTCCTCTGGACTATTGGCTATCCCTCCCAAAATTACTACTCATGTGCTCCTTGATTATTGTAATTACCTTAAGAGACAAATACATCCTCTCACTGTTAACAAAGGGATGGTCATATCCCGTATTATTCTATATTGAGGAGGGCGCAAGCTTGTTTTCTGCCCTGAGTCCCTTCAGGGAGAGAGGGAAGGCTATAAATAAATACATAATAATAATAATCTATATAAATAAAAATGTAATGTTAGTTTGTGCTACCATCAGAACTCAAAAACCACTGGGGGAATTGACACCAAATTTGGACACAAGACACCTAACAGTCCAATGTATGTCCTCCACTCAAAAAAATTGATTTTGTCATTTGGGAATTGTCGTTGCTGGGATTTATAGTTTACCTACAATCAAAGAGCATTCTGAACTCCACCAATGATGGAATTGGGCCAAACTTAGCACACAGGGCTCCTATGACCAACAGAAAAAAGTGGAAAGGTCTGGTGGACATTGACCTTGAGTTTGGGAATTATAGTTCACCCACATCTAGAGGGCACTGTGGACTCAAACAATGATGAATTTGGGAGTTGTAGTTGCTGGGATTTATAGTTCACCTACAATCAAAGAGCATTCTGAACTCCACCAATGATGGAATTCAACCAAACATGGCATACAGGACTTCCATGACCAACAGAACACACTGGAAGGGTTTGGTGGGCATTGACCTTGAGTTTGGGAGTTGTAGTTCACCTACATCCAGAGAGCACTCTGGACTAAAACAATGATGGATCTGGACCAAACTTGGCACAAAAATTCCATATGCCTAAATATGAGCACAGATGGAGTTTGGAGGAAATAGACCTTGACATTTGGGATTTGTACTTACTGGGATTTATAGTTCACTACAGTTAAAGAGCATTCTGAACTCCACCAATGATGGAATTGAACCAAACATGGCATACAGGACTTCCATGACCAACAGAAAATTCTTAAGGCCATCCAGTCCAACTCCCTTCACGAGGGCAAGAAAACGTAATCAAAACCCTCCTGACAAAGAGCCATCCAGCCATAAATATAGATAGATAGATAGATAGATAGATAGGATTCTCTCACACACAGAGAGATATAGTATCATAGATTTGAAAGGGACCCTTAAAGAAGGACAATGATATGTTCCATGTTCCAGACTAGGCAAACCAGACACTCTCCACATCAACACTGACAAAGAAACAGCAAGAAATACTGTTTACCCACAAGCAGAAAGACATTACATATATTAGAAACCAACACTTTCTCATTACTTTATTTTCCAGATCACCAGACTGAGCCACAGCAATGCCTGGCAGGGGACAGCTAGTAATAATAATAATAGTAGCAGACACGATATGGGGACTTCAACATATTGGGCCATCTGAATGATGGCCATCTGTCAGGGGTGCTTTGAATGCAATATTCCTGCTTCTTGGCAGAAAGGGGTTGGACTGGATGGCCCATGAGGTCTCTTCCAACTCTTTGATTCTATGATTCTATGAAAATTATATTAATTGAGTTATCAGCAGGTTAAATGTTCTTGAATATTTACCTAAAACTGTAATTTAAGATAAGACTATCCAACTCTGATTAAACCATTATTCTAACCTTCTTCGATGCAAATGTGCTTACATATCCTTCCAATAACAATAGAGTAAAATAATAAATATAAATACAAAACAATAATAACAGAATAAAATAATGGAAATGTAATAATAGAGTAAAATAATGGAAATGTAACAATAACAATAATAAATAGAGTAAAATAATAGTAAAATAATAGTAAGTAAACTTTATTACGGTCAATGACCAGGTCATAATGTAATAAAATAATAGAGTAAAATAATGTAAATGCAATAATACCAATAATAATACATAGAACAGTGGTTCTCAACCTTCCTAATGACGTGACCCCCTTAATACAGTCCCCCATGTTGTGGTGACCCCCAACCATAACATTGTTTTTGTTGCTACTTCATAACAATGATTTTACTACTGTTATAAATCATAATGTCAATATCTGATATGCAGGATGCATTTTCATTCACTGGACCAAACTGGGCACAAATACCCAATACACCCAAATGTGAATGCTAGTGGGGTTGGGGGAGGACTGATTTTGTAATTTGGGAGTTGTAGTTGTTGGATTTATAGTTCACCTATAATCAAAAAGCATTCTGAACTCCACCAGCGATGGATTTGAACCAAACTTGGCTCCCATGACCAATGGAAAACACTGGAAGGGTTTGATGGGCATTGACCTTGATTTTGGGAGTTGTAGTTCACCTATATCCAGAGAGCACCGTGGACTCGTGCAATGGTGGATCTGGACCAAACTTGGCACGAATACTCAATATGCCCAAATGTGAACACTGGTGGAGTCTGGAGAAAATAGATTTGGGAGCTGTAGTTGCTGGGATTTATAGTTCATTACAATCAAAGAACATTCTGAACTCCACCAACGATAGAATTGGCTCAAACTTCCCGCATGGAATCCCCATGACCATCAGAAAATACTGTTTTCTTATGGTCTTTGGTGACCCCTCTGACACCCCCAGGTTGAGAAACACTGACATAGAGTAAAATAATAAATGTAATAATAATAGAGGGGTTTTTTTGTCATGTCAGGAGCGACTTGAGAAACTGCAAGTTGCTTCTGGTGTGAGAGAATTGGCCGTCTGCAAGCACGTTGCCCAGGGGACACCTGGATGATTTGATGTTTTTATCATCCTTGTGGGAGGCTTCTCTCATGTCCCCGCATGAGGAGCTGGAGCTAATAGAGGAAGCTCATCCGCCTTTCCCCGGATTCAGACCTGCAACCTGTCGGTCTTCAGTCCTGCCGGCACAAGGGTTTAACCCACTGCGCCACTGGGGGCTCCAATAATAGAGTAAAATAATGGAAATGTAATAATAACAATAATAAATAGAGTAAAATAACAGTAAGTAAACTTTATTACAGTCGATGACCAGGTCATAATGTAATAAAATAATAGAGTAAAATAATAATGTAAATGCAATAATACCAATAATAATACATAGAGTAAAATAATAAATGTAATAATAATAGAGTAAAATAATAAATGTAATAATAGCAATAATAAATAGAGAAAAATAATAAATGTCATAAAATAATAGAGTAAAATAATAATGTAAATGCAATAATACCAATAATAATACATAAACAATAAATGTAATAATAATAGAGTAAAATAATAAATGTAATAATAACAATAATAAATAGAGAAAAATAATAAATGTAATAAAATAATAATAGAGTAAAATAATAATGTAAATGCAATAATACCAATAATAATACATAGAGTGAAACAATAAATGTAATAATAACAATAATAAAGAGAGAGAAATAATAAATGTAATAAAATAATAGAGTAAAATAATGTAAATGTAATAATAGAGTAAGATAATAAATGTAATAAAAATAATACTAATGACAGAGTAAAATAATAAATCACCTTGACCTGAGTATAAGCCGAGGGGGGCTTTTCCAGCCTAAAAAAGGGGCTGAAAAACTAGGCTTATACTCGAGTATATACAGTACTTTAGAACCATGGGTCGCACCAGAGGCAGCCCTAGGTTATTTTCAGTGGTAAGCAAACAGTATTTTGCCGCAACCCCCCCCCCCCCCAAATCACTGATATATATTTTCTGTTCGTCGTGGGAGTTCTGTGTGCCATATTTGGTTCAATTCCATCATTGGTGGAGTTCAGAATGCTCTTTGATTTTAGGTGAACTATACATCCCAGTAACTACAACTCGCATATGTCAAGGTCTATTTTCCCCCAAGAGCGCCTCAAGAGCACCCCTGGGCAAAATCAACTATACTGCAAATGCTTACTTTGCGTAAGGGCTGAGCCGTCCCTGGGTCGCACATGCCTAGTATATATGGCTGGTCCCATGTTGCCCAGTAAGTGAAATGACTCCAGCCTAAACCTCCCAATTCCCGTATTGCACCACTTCCACTGCTAAACCAGTTTCACCCTTTAAGACCCAAGCATTACATTGTCACGTTGACTCCTATTTAGCACTTGTAACTCCTATTTATCCCTTCTTTCTCTCCCCGTCAGCAGACGCTGAAGGCAGTCTTTTTTGCTTAGACAGAAACCGCCAGAAGGCAATGCTGCTTCAGAAGCAACAAGGGACGGCAATGCACAACCAAACATTGTGTATGATCTCCATCTTACACAATAATTAAAAGTAATTTTCATAGAACTTGGAGACAACCTCTCGGGCAGAGACTACTTTGCCAGGAATCAAAGCAGAAGTTTTTTTTGCAGAGTACTGCAATGCGGGAAGACACAATCAAAGCAAACCCAACAGATGGCCATCCGGCTGCTGCTTAAAAACCTCCAGAGATGGTCGTCTGAGTGGCCATCTGTCAGGAAGGCTTTGATTGTGTCTTCCTGCCTGGCAGAATGGGTTTGGACTGGGTGGCTTTTGGGGGATCCCTTCCAACTCTAGAAGTCTATGATCTGTCAGGAGGGCTTTGATTGTGTCTTTCTGCCTGGAAGAATGGGGTAGGATTGGATGGCCCTTAGGATCCCTTTCAACTCTAGAAGGCTGGGTGGCCATCTGTCGGGAGGGTTCTGATTGTGTCTTCCTGTCTGGCAGAATGGGTTTGGACTGGATGGCTTTTGGGGGATCCCTTCCAACTCTAGAAGTCTATGATTCAGGAGCTGGATGGCCATCTGTCAGGAGGGCTTTGATTGTGTCTTCCTGCTGGGCAGAAAGGAGTTGGACTGGATGGTCCTTGGGATCCCTTCCAACTCTCGAAGTCTATGTTTCAGGGGCTGGATGGCCATCTGTCAGGAGGGCTTTGATTGTGTCTTCCTGCTGGGCAGAAAGGAGTTGGACTGGATGGTCCTTGGGATCCCTTCCAACTCTAGAAGTCTATGATTTAAAGGCTGGATGGCCATCTGTCAGGAGGGCTTTCATTGTGTCTTCCTGCTGGGCAGAAAGGAGTTGGACTGGATGGTCCTTGGGATCCCTTCCAACTCTAGAAGTCTATGATTCAGGGGCTGGATGGCCATCTGTCAGGAGGGCTTTGATTGTGTCTTCCTGCTGGGCAGAAAGGAGTTGGACTGGATGGTCCTTGGGATCCCTTTCAACTCTAGAAGTCTATGATTTAAAGGCTGGATGGCCATCTGTCGGGAGGGCTCTGATTATGTTTTCCTGCCTGGCAGAATGGGGTAGGACTGGATGGCCATCTGTCTGGAGGGCTCTGATTGTGTCTTACTGCCAAGCAGAATGTGTTTGGACTGGATGGCGTTTGGGGGATCCCTTCGAACTCTAGAAGTCTATGGTTCAGAGGGTGGATGGCCATCTGTCAGGAGGGCTTTGATTGTGTCTTCCTGCTGGGCAGAAAGGAATTGGACTGGATGGCCCTTGGGATCCCTTCCAACTCTAGAAGTCTATGATTTAAAGGCTGGATGGCCATCTGTCAGGAGGGCTTTCATTGTGTCTTCCTGCTGGGCAGAAAGGAGTTGGACTGGATGGTCCTTGGGATCCCTTCCAACTCTAGAAGTCTATGATTCAGGGGCTGGATGGCCATCTGTCAGGAGGGCTTTGATTGTGTCTTCCTGCTGGGCAGAAAGGAGTTGGACTGGATGGTCCTTGGGATCCCTTTCAACTCTAGAAGTCTATGATTTAAAGGCTGGATGGCCATCTGTCGGGAGGGCTCTGATTATGTTTTCCTGCCTGGCAGAATGGGGTAGGACTGGATGGCCATCTGTCTGGAGGGCTCTGATTGTGTCTTACTGCCAAGCAGAATGTGTTTGGACTGGATGGCGTTTGGGGATCCCTTCGAACTCTAGAAGTCTATGGTTCAGAGGGTGGATGGCCATCTGTCAGGAGGGCTTTGATTGTGTCTTCCTGCTGGGCAGAAAGGAATTGGACTGGATGGCCCTTGGGATCCCTTCCAACTCTAGAAGTCTACGATTCCAGGGCTGGATGGCCATCTGTCAGGAGGGCTTTGGTTGTTTTGTCCTGCCTGGAAGAATGGGGTTGGACTGGATGGTCCTTGGGATTTCTTCCAACTATAGAAGTCTACGATTCAGGGGCTGGATGGCCATTTGTCGAGAGGGCTTTGATTGTATTGTCCTGCCTGGAAGAATTGGGTTGGACTGGATGCTATCCAGTCCAAACCCATTCCTTGGGATTCCTTCCAACTATAGAAATCTACGATTCAGGGGCTGGATGGCCATCTATCGAGATGGCTTTGATTGTGTCTTCTTGCCGGGCAGGAGGGGGTTGGACTGGATGACTTTCCAACTCTAGAATTCCAGGTCTCTTCTCATCCTCCCATCCCAAAGCTTCGGCGCATACGTACATGGGGAGGCATGGCATCCCAGTCCATGCTATGCCACCAATGTGCCAATCCCAGGGGCTTCTCCGCCAGCCCTCGCGTCTCCATTTCAGCCCTGTCCAAAGATAGTTCCCGACGAGGGTGCGGCGCGGTCCTAAAATTACAAAGCGGAGCCCCGAGCAGGTAACGTTGGATACGATCCACGGGAGGCACGCGCATGTTATACACCCGAGAAAGCTATTCCATCATCATAATCATCATCACAAATAATAAAAACCAGGAACCAAGCGGTGAGAGAGGACAAAAGGGAGAGGCTTGTTTGCAGAAATCTTTGCCTAGCCGAGAAAACGACTTCAGGAGGAGGAGAAAGGAGAGTTCACAACCTTCTTTGTGCACCACACCCTGGTTGTAAACAGTCCAAGAGTTCTTGAGAAATATATATATACATACACACACACATAGAGCTAAGACAGATGGGAACAGGGGGAGCTTGCTTGCCAGATGGCCGATTAGATGTGTAATGGGTTGGCCTTTTTGCAAGCAGCTGCCCTTGTATTCTTCCAGAGCAGTGTTCCTCAACCTTCCTCCTGCCGCGACCCCTTAATACAGTTCCCAATGTTGTGGTCACCCCCAACCATCAAATTGTTTCCGTTGCTACTTCATAACTGGAATTTTGCTACTGTTCTGAATCGTCATGTAAATATCTGATATGCAGGATGGATTTTCATTCACTGGACCAAATTTGGCCCAAATACCCAATACGCCCAAAGATCCGCCTAGTCAAAGCCATGGTATTCCCTGTAGTAACGTACGGATGTGAGAGCTGGACCTTAGGGAAGGCTGAGCGAAGGAAGATCGATGCTTTTGAGCTGTGGTGTTGGAGGAAAGTGCTGAGAGTGCCTTGGACTGCGAGAAGATCCAAACAGTCCATCCTCCAGGAAATAAAGCCCGACTGCTCACTGGAGGGAAGGAGACTAGAGACAAAGTTGAAGTCCTTTGGCCACATCATGAGGAGACAGCAAAGCCTAGAGAAGACAATTATGCTGGGGAAAGTGGAAGGCAAAAGGAAGAGGGGCCGACCAAGGGCAAGATGGATGGATGGCATCCTTGAAGTGACTGGACTGACCTTGAAGGAGCTGGGGGTGGTAACAGCCGACAGGGAGCTCTGGCGTAGGCTGGTCCATGAGGTCACGAAGAGTCGGAGACGACTGAACGAATGAACAACAACCCAATACGCCCACATTTGAATTACTAGTGGGGTTGTGGGGGGGATTGAATCTGTCATTTGGGAATTGTAGTTGCTGAAATGTATAGTTAGCCTACAATCAAAGAGCATTCTGAACTCCACCAATGATAGAATTGACCCAACTCTGCACACAGAACTCCCATGACCAACAGAAAACCCTGGAAGCGTTGGGTGGGCATTGGCCTTGAGTTTTGGAGTTGTAGTTCACCTACATCCAGAGAGCATTGTGGACTCAAACAATGATAGATCTGGACAAAACTTGGCACGAATACTCAATATGCCCAAATGTGAACAGTGGTGGAGTTTGGGGAAAACAGACCTTGACATTTGGTAGTTGCTGGGATTTATAGTTCACCTACAATCAAAGGGCATTCTGAACCCCAACAATGATAGAATTGGGCCAAACTTCACATGACCAACAGAAAATGCTGTGTTGTAGGTTTTTTTGAGCTGTATGACCATGGTCTAGAGGCATTCTCTCCTGATGTTTCGCCTTCATCTATGGCAAGCATCCTCAGAGGTAGTGAGGTCATCCTTGCCATAGATGCAGGTGAAACGTCAGGAGAGAATGCCTGTAGACCATGGCCATACAGCTCGGAAAAACCTACAACAACCCAGTGATTCCAGCCATGAAAGCCTTCGACAACACAGAAAATGTTGTGTTTTCTGATGGTCTTTGGTGACTCCTTTGACACCCCCTCGCGACCCACCCAGGGGTCCCGACCCCCAGGTTGAGAAACACAGTTCCAGAGCATCACAAAATAAAATAAAATAATGCTAAAGTCGTAAATGCGCAATTCCAGAGGTTAGCCAGAAGAGATAAGGAACTATTTTTAAACAAGCAATGCATGGAAGTGGAAGAAGACAACAGAATTGGAAGGACAAGAGACCTCTTCCAGAAAACTAGAAACATTGGAGGTAAATTTCAGGCAAAAATTGACATGATAAGAAACAAAGATGGCAGTGACCTAACAGAAGCTGAAGAAATCAAGAGAAGGTGGTGAGACTATACAGAAGATCTGTATAGGAAGGATAATAAAATCGAGGATAGTTTTGACGGTGTGGTGAGAGAATTAGAACCAGACATCCTGAGGAGTGAGGCTGAATGGGCCTTAAAAACAAAGATGGCAAGGACCTAACAGAAGCTGAAGAGATCAAGAGAAGGTGGTGAGACTATACAGAAGATCTGTATAGGAAGGATAATGATATTGAGGATAGTTTTGATGGTGTGGTGAAAGAATTAGAACCAGACATCCTGAGGAGTGAGGTCGAATGGGCCTTAAAAACAAAGATGGCAAGGACCTAACAGAAGCTAAAGAGACCAAGAGAAGGTGGTGAGACTATACAGAAGATCTGTATAGGAAGGATAATAATATTGAGGATACTTTTGACGGCGTGGTAAGAGAATTAGAACCAGACATCCTGAGGAGTGAGGTCGAATGGGCCTTAAAAACAAAGATGGCAGTGACCTAACAGAAGCTGAAGTGATCAAGAGAAGGTGGCGAGTCTATACAGAAGAGCTGTGTAGGAGGGATAATAATATCGAGGATACTTTTGACGGTGTGGTGAGAGAATTAGAACCAGACATCCTGAGGAGTGAGGTCGAATGGGCCTTAAAAACAAAGATGGCAAGGACCTAACAGAAGCTGAAGAGATCAAGGGAAGGTTGCAAGACTATACAGAAGATCCGTTTAAGAAGGATAATGATATCGGGGATAGTTTTGACGGTGTGATTAGTGAATTAGAACCATTCATCCTGAGGAGTGAGGTTGAATGGTCCTTAAGAAGCATTGCTAACAACAAGGCAGCAGGAGACGATGGGATCTCAGCTGAACTGTTACCTACAAGAAGCACTGCCTGAACATCAGCAAAAAGTGAGCACTAGAAACAATATCATACGAAAGCTGACTGGCACAACCTGGGGATTACAACCAGACACAGTGAAGACATCTGCCCTTGCGCTATGCTACTCTGCTGCTGAGTATGCATGCCTAGTGTGGAACACATCTCACCACGCTAAAACAGTGGATGTGGTTCTTAATGGGACATGCTGCATTATCACAGGGTGTCTGTGCCCAACACAACTGTTTAGCCGGTATTGCACCACCTGACATCTGCCGGGAAGTAGCAGCCAATAGTGAAAGGACCAAGGCAGTGACATCTCCAGCTCATCCCCTGTTTGGGTATGAGCCAGCACGTCAACGACTTAAATCAAGAAATAGATTTCTAAGATCTACAGAGACACTCACTGGAACACCTCAGCAAGTGAGAGTCCAAAAGTGGCAGGCTCAAACCCAGAACCTCAACCAATGGCTGATACCAAATGAGAGACTCCCCCTGGGCACACAGAAGACTGGGCGACTTGGAAGGCACTGAACAGACTGCGCTCTGGCACCACGAGATGCAGAGCCAACCTCAAGAAATGGGGCCACAAAGTGGAATCCTCGGCATGCGAGTGTGGAGAAGAGCAAACCACTGACCACCTGCTGCAATGCAACCTGAGCCCTGCCACATGCACAAGGGAGGACCTTCTTGCGGCAACACCAGAGGCACTCCAATTGGACAGATACTAGTCAAAGGACATTTAACCAACTACCAAACTCACAAGTTTTGTATTTTGTCTGTTTGTTTGCTTTGTTCTGTTAGAAATGTAATATAATGGACTGGTTGCTCTGACACGACAAATAAATAAAAAAATATGTTTATAGCAGAAGGTAACCAATTTATTACTGAAAATCATGCCACAAAAGTATTTGACTTTTTCCATCTGAGACACACTTGGGCTCCTGATGGCCCCCCATCTCACAAACAAGGGACTCTCTTTCCCCCTCATGGAGATATTTCCCTTTATGGACACTGGGGGAGGGTAGCTGGGTTTACTCTCTGTATTACGATTTCTATATTTTCATATTTTCTACTGTATTTCTATATTTCCCTTCATGTATCTGACCTTGCCCTGACCCTTTTTGCCCCTTCCCCTTTCCTTAAGGAAGTTGCTCTGCCTCTGAAAAAGCAATCAGCGATCATGAAAAAACCCTTATCTTAGGACATTTCTTGCATGGACTTCGGAGTTGGGCCACCAAAAGGATTTCCGTTTGGCAGACTTTTTAATCATATAACAATGACCTTCGGGAAGTCCTCTTTTCCCCCAACCCGTTTTTCTTTCAACTCTCTCCACTAAGGACATTCACCCTTTGTGTCCTATCTGATCGTAAGAGGAAAAACCGGATTAAGTAATCAATGCTTATCACAGACCCATCTCAAAACAATAAAGTTAGCTTCTCTGGCAGGCCAATTCAGGACTCGATAAACTTCAGGGCATTAAAACTCCATAATCCACTCAAGAATGCATTGTCTCCCTTCATCCCGCCTCCCTCCCTTCTGATTTGCTGGAGCGTCGAGGTTCAGGCTGATTAAGCAAAAAAAATGCTTAAGCAGAAT
This sequence comes from Anolis sagrei, assembly GCF_037176765.1. NCBI lineage: Eukaryota > Metazoa > Chordata > Lepidosauria > Squamata > Anolidae > Anolis > Anolis sagrei. Next base: position 10,712,300 of record NC_090032.1, read on the forward strand.
AATAAGATTATATGTTAAAGAGGGTGATGAATAATATGTAACTGCTATAAACAAATGTATAACAAATGTAATAACTATGATAAAACAATAAAAAATATTTTTTTAAAAACTCCATAATCCACTCAAGAATGCATTGTCTCCCTTCATCCCGCCTCCCTCCCTTCTGATTTGCTTGAGCGTCGAGGCTCAGGCTGATTGGCTCAGGCGTACCGTGGAAGCCCTGTGATTGGCCCAGGTGCACGGAGGGCGGCCAGGCCCCCTCCCAGCTCTTAGCGCACCAGCCAATCACCATCAAGTCAGGCGAGGGGCGGGAATTTTGAAACTCACAACTCTGTATTTTCTCTTAAAATACCATTTATTTCTGTGACCACTGTTGGGGTTCAGCCTGATCCTGATCTGTGTGAACCGGATTCTCTGATAGTTTTTCCAACTGAGCAAGCTCTCCCTGACCCTGACAGTGTGGAATCTGTTGTTGATGCAGAGGTCAGCGGGGATGAAAAGGAAACTCAACAGCTGGAGGAAAATGTTTTGGAAGTTAGCCGTGACATCACTAGCCGTGATATCTCTCCACCTGGGGTTTTTAATGAGGACCGAAGAGAACAGATAGTTAGAGACAGAAATGTTTCCCAATTTCTACAAAGGTCACATCGTTTACAGGAGAGACAGGCCCAGACGTCAAAGTCAAGGGGCGTTCCAAAGAATAGCTTCTTTGGTTTAAGAGGCCTCCTGCCGGGTGCCTCTTTAGATCAAGCAACGTTTGGGACTGTGACTGTGCCTTGGCAGAATTCCTGTGTTTCATGGCCAGTAATCCCAGAGGTTTAGTTATCAAGTTCATGGTCAGTAAAAGGCTAACAGATTCCTGGTTTTTGTATTGTGGCTTTTGAAATTTTGCTCAAGTTCAGAGATTCTACTGACTGCTGTGTTTTTCTGTGGCTTTTTGACTTTGCATTTACCTTTCTTTTGTAACCAATTTTTCATCAATAAACAAGGGTTGCTTTTCCTACAGTCCAGAGTGGTGGATTTAATCTTATGGTCTCGTTTCTTGAACTGGGATGCAACAACCACATGCTCTGCTTGGCGAATGATTGCTGCTCTGCATCCCTTTCAGCTGAATCGCTAATAAACCTCGGTGGCACTTCCTTCCACTTGGTGAGACCTTTTATTGGGAAAAATCAGGGATTGGGTGCTTCTCTCTGCCTCGCCAGGGTAACGAACTCTTTGATGAGTCTGATTGGTCTCTGTCTCCTGGCAAAGACCCCTAAATTTTGGCACGATGCCAACTGGATTGATCTTGAAGGAGCTGGGGGTGGAGACGGCCGACAAGGAGCTCTGGCGTGGGATGGTCCATGAGGTCACAAAGAGTTGGAAACGACTGAACGAATGAACAACAACAATAAAGTCATAGATCTGGTGCTAATATCTAGAAATAAAAAAAGAACAGATGGGAACAGAAGAGCCTGATGTAAAGCAATGCGGAGGAGATGCTGTCTTTCCCAGGACGGCAGGTGCCAAACCCAAAAGCCATTGTCGGAAAGGGCAACTGCACAAAGGAGAGGCAGTGTTTTCCCCCATTGTCTTGCAAATCGGCCAACTTTCACATTCCAAACAGCACGGCTGGTGATTTCTTTATCCCTGCGTTTCTCAACCCTTAATGTCGTGGTGAACCCCAACCATAACGCTGTTTTTGTTGCTACTTCATAGCTGTCATTTTGCTACTGTTATGAATCATCATGTAAATATCTGATATACAGGATGTATTTTCAGTCACTGGACCAAATTTGGCACAAATACTCTATACACCCAAATCTGAATCCTGGTAGGGTTGCGGGGGATTAATTTTCTCATTTGGGAGTCTTCTGTGTGCCTAGGAAGGAGTTTCTCATCCGATTTCAGCCACTCATTGAGTTTCCAGGTTTCAGCCTGCCACTTTTGGACTCTTGCTTGCTGAGGTGTTCCTGCAAGTATTTCTGTAGAGCTTAAGAAGCTATTTCTTGATTTAAGGCATTGGCTTGCTGGTTGATAACCGAATAGAGGATGGGCTGGAGGTGTCAGTGCCTTGGTTCTTTCATTGCTGGCTGCTACTTGTAATATAACATAACATAATATAATATAATATAAATAATCTATCTATATAAAAATGCTCTGTGCATAATGAGTTCCTTACAAACAAAAGAACCAATGAACAAAATCACACCAAATTTGGCAACGAAACGTCTCACAACACAAGAAGTGACCATCACTCAAAAGATTATGATTTTGTCATTTGGGAGTTATAGTTGCTGGGATTTATAGTTCACCTACAATCGAAGAGCATTCTGAACTCCAGCAACGATGGAATTGGACCAAACTTGGAAACTTTCATGACAAACAGAAAATACTGGAAGAGCTTAGTGGGCACTGACCTTGAATTTTGGAGTTGTAGTTCACCTACATCCAGAAAGCACTGTGGACACAATAATGGATCTGGATATTCAATATGCCCAAATGGGGGCATATTGAGGAAAATAGACCTTGACATTTGGGAGTTGTAGTTGCTGGGATTTATAGTTTGCCTACAATCAAAGAGCATTCTGAACTCCAGCAATGATGGAATTGGACCATACTTTTCACACAGAACTCCCATGAGCAAAAGAAAATACTGGAAGAGTTTGGTGGGCATTGACCTTGAATTTTGGAGTTGTAATTCACCTACCTCCAGAGAGCACTGTGGACACAAACAACGATGGATGTGGACCAAACTTGGTACGAATATTCAATATGCCCAAATGGGGGCATATTGAGGAAAATAGACTTTGGCATTTGGGAGTTGTAGTTGCTGGGATTTATAGTTCACCTACAATCAAAGAGCATTCTGAACTCCAGCAACGATGGAATTGGACCAAACTTGGCAACTCCCATGACCAACAGAAAATACTGGAAGAGTTTGGTGGGCACTGACCTTGAATTTTGGAGTTGTAGTTCACCTACATCCAGAAAGCACTGTGGACACAATAACTGATCTGGATATTCAATATGCCCAAATGGGGGCATATTGAGGAAAATGGACCTTGACATTTGGGAGTTGTAGTTGCTGGGATTTAAAATTCACCTACAATCGAAGAGCATTCTGAACTCCAGCAACAATGGAATTGAACCAAACTTGGCAACTCCCATGACCAACAGAAAATACTGGAAGAGTTTGGTGGGCACTGACCTTGAATTTTGGAGTTGTAGTTCACCTACATCCAGAGAGCACTGTGGACACAAACAACGATGGATGTGGACCAAACTTGGTACGAATATTCAATATGCCCAAATGGGGGCATATTGAGGAAAATAGACATTGACGTTTGGGAGTGGCTGGGATTTATAGTTCACCTACAATCGAAGAGCATTCCAAACTCCAGCATCAATGGAATTGGACCATTCTTTCCACACAGAACTCCCATGACTGAAAGAAAATACTGGAAGAGTTTGGTGGGCACTGACCTTGAATTTTGGAGTTGTAGTTCACCTACCTCCAGAGAGCACTGTGGACACAAACAACGATGGATCTGGACCAAACTCGGCACGGATACTCAATATGCTCAAATGTGAACACTGGTGGAGTTTGGGGAAAATAGACCTTGACATTTGGGAGTTGTAGTTGCTGGGATTTATAGTTCACCTGAAATCAAAGAGCATTCTGAAACCCACCAATGATGGAATTGGGCTAAACTTCTCACGCAGAACCTCCAAACCGACAGAAAATACTGTGTTTTCTGATGGTCTTTGGTGGCCCCTCTGACACCACCTCACAACCCACGCAGGGGTCCCGACCCCCATATTGAGAAGTGCTGCTTTATCCCTACCAAGAATGACAACAATTGATTATAGACCTATATTACGAAATACTCATAGGAAATAGTAAACATTGCTGGAAAGAAAACCATTATTATGATTACTATGACTGTTTGTTATGATTGACCCACTATGGTGAGTCAATCCCCTCAAACCCCTCCAGTAGGTTGAGTAATTCACCTAGGTTCTGTGTGCCAAGTTTCGTCCAGGTCCCTCATTAATGGGGGTTTCAGTTTCTCTGGTTGTGGGTGAACTAAAACTCCCAGAAAGGAGGGTCAGTTCTCCACAAACCCCTCCAGTAATCAAATGTCGGCATATCAGGTACATGTGCCAAGTTTGGTCCAGATCCATCATTGTGTGGATTCACAGTGCTCTTTGGATGTAGGTGAACTACAACTCCCCCAAATCAAGGTGAATTTTTGCCAAAGACCTCTAGTATTTTTTGCTGGTCATGGGGACTCTGTGTGCGAAGTTTGGTCCAATTCCATTTTGGTGGAGGTCAGAGGGCTCATTGATTGCAGGTGAACTATAAATCCCAGTAACTCCGACTCCAAAATGTCCAGGCCAATTCCCCTCTAAACCCACCAGTATTCAAATTTGGGCATATCGGGTATGTATGCCAAGTTTGGTCCAGATCCATCATTAGGTTCATAGTGCACTCTGGGTGTAGGTGAACTACAACTCCTATAAATCCATCCAAAGACCTCCAGTATGTTTTGCTGGTCATGGGAGTTCTGTGTGCCAAGTTAGTTATTTTCACATTTATTATTATTATGTGCATAATAATATTATGTGCATAATAATAATAATAATAATAATAATAATAATAATGGAGTTTGCTTCTCTGAAGGTTTTTACACAGAGGCTGGATGGCCATCTACCAGGAGGGCTTTGATTGTGTCTTCCTGCCTGGAAAGAGGTTGGACTGGATCACCTTTGAAGTTCTCTTCTATTTCTATGATTCTATAATCATCATCATCATCTCTAATTATGATGGAATCTCCTCTGGAGATTTTAAAGCAGAGGCTGGGTGGCCATCTGTCGGGAGGGCTTTGATTGTGTCTTCTGGCCTGGCAGAATGGGGTTAGACTGGATGGCCTTTGAGGAATCACTTCCAATACTACGATTCTATAATAATAATCTTTGATAATAATAATGACAATGGTGGAGTCTGCTTCTCTGGAGGTTTTTAAGCAGAGGCTGAGTGGTCATCTGTTGGGAGGGATTTGATTGTGTCTTCCAGCCTGGAAGAATGGGGTTGGATTGGATAGCCTTTGAGGAAACCCTTCCACCTCTATGATTCTATAATAATAATAATAATAATAATAATAATAATAATAATTGATAATGATGATGATTATGGAGTCCGCTTCTCTGGTGGTTTTTAAGCAGAGTGGCCATCTGTTGGGAGGGCTTTGATTGTGTCTTCCAGCCTGGCAGAATGGGGTTGGACTGGATGGCCTTTGGAGGATCCCTTCCAACTCTATGATTCTATAATAATAATAATAATAATAATAATAATAATTGATAATAATAATAATGACGGTGGAGTCTGCTTCTCTGGAGGTTTTTAAGCAGAGCCTGAGTGGTCATCTGTCAGGAGGGCTTTGATTGTGTGTTCCTGCCTGGCAGAATGGGGTTGGACTGGATGGCCTTTGGAGGGATCCCTTCCAACTCTATGATTCTATAATAATAATAATAATAATAATTGATAATAATAATAATGACGGTGGAGTCTGCTTCTCTGGAGGTTTTTAAGCAGAAACTGAGTGGCCATCTGTCGGGAGGGATTTGATTGTGTCTTCCAGACAGGCAGAATGGGGTTGGACTGGATGGCCTTTAAGGAATCCCTTCCACCTCTATGATTCTATAATAATAATAATAATAATAATAATAATAATAATAATAATAATAATTGATAATAGATAATGATGATGGAGTCCGCATCTCTGGTGGTTTTTAAGCAGAGACTGAGTGGCCATCTGTCGGGAGGGCTTTGATTGTGTGTTCCTGCCTGGCAGAATGGGGTTGGATTGGGATAGCCTTTGAGGAATCCCTTCCACCTCTATGATTCTATAATAATAATAATAATAATAATAATAATAATATTTGATAATAATAATAATGACGGTGGAGTCTGCTTCTCTGGAGGTTTTTAAGCAGAGCCTGAGTGGTCATCTGTCAGGAGGGCTTTGATTGTGTCTTCCAGCCTGGCAGAATGGGGTTAGACTGGATGGCCTTTGGGGAATCACTTCCAACACTACGATTCTATAATAATAATAATAATAATATTTTTTTATAATAATGATGATGATGGAGTCCGCTTCTCTGGAGGTTTTCAAGCAGAGGCTGAGTGGCCATCTGTCGGGAGGGATTTGATTGTGTCTTCCAGCCTGGCAGAATGGGGTTGGACTGGATGGCCTTTGGAGGATCCCTTCCAACTGTATGATTCTATAATAATAATAATAATAATAATAATAATAGATAATGATGATGATGGAGTCCGCTTCTCTCGTGGTTTTTAAGCAGAGGCTGAGTGGCCATCTGTTGGGAGAGCTTTGATTGTGTGTTCCTGCCCGGCAGAATAGGGTTGGACTGGATGGCCTTTGGAGGATCCCTTCCACCTCTATGATTCTATAATAATAATAATAATTGATGATAATAATGATGATGGAGTCCGCTTCTCTGGAGGTTTTTAAGCAGAGGCTGAGTGGCCATCTGTCGGGAGGGCTTTGATTGTGTCTTCCAGCCTGGCAGAATAGGGTTGGACTGGATGGCCTTTGAGGAATCCCTTCCACCTCTATGATTCTATAATAATAATAATAATAATAATAATAATAATAATAATGACGATGATGTAGTCTGCTTCTCTGGAGGTTTTTAAGCAGAGGCTGCATGGCCATCTGTCGGGAGGGCTTTGATTGTGTCTTCCAGCCTGGCAGAATGGGGTTGGACTGGATGGCCTTTGGAGGGTCCATTCCAACTCTATGATTCTATAATAATAATAATAATAATAATAATAATAATAATAATGACGACGATGATGGAGTCTGCTTCTCTGGAGGTTTTTAAGTAGAGGCTGAGTGGCCATCTGTCGAGAGAGCTTTGATTGTGTCTCTTGCAAACTAAAGGCAGTTGTCGTTTCCTTGATTGGATAACAACAACAATAATAATTAATAATAATAATAATACTTTATTTAAGGTTTTCCTCTTCCTATTATTGTTGTTGTTAACGTTGTTGTGTATTTTTCTGCCAATGAGTTGCATTATCTTAAGATACGTCCAAAGTACAGGAGACTCAGCTTAGTTATCTTGGATCTAAGGATCGATTGTGCAATTCTTAATCACAGAGCTGGAAAGGTCTCATAGGCCCCAGGCGGCCATCTAGTCCAACCCTATTCTGCCAGGCAAGAAGACACAATTAAAGCCCTCCTGGCAGATGGCCATCCAGCCTCTGCTTCAAAACCTCCAGGGAAGGAGACTCTGCCGGACTTATTATTATTATATTCCACTACTGAACAGCTCCTGAACATATACAAAACGTAATTTTCCAACCTTTGTAACTATTTAGCAATATAAAAGTGTCTTCTGAGCATATAACAAAGTATCTTTTCCAACCATTACATGTATTAATGATATAATAGAGGCAAAATGGACTTCTGAGCATGAACAAAGTACTCTTTTCCAATACTGGAAATGTTTAGCGATATTAACTCAACAAACCAGGCTTCTGAGCATGTGCAAAGTGCTCTTTCCCAACCATTGTACCTATTTAGTGACATAACAGCAACGAAGTAGGCGTCTGAGCATATCCAAAGTGCCCATTTCCAACAGCTGTCGCTATATAGTGACCAAAAAGCAGCAAACCAGGCTTCTGAGCATGTCCAAAGTGTTCTTTCCCAACCATTGTAGCTATTTAATGACCTAAAATCAGCAAAGCGGGCTTTTGAGCATGTCCAAAGTACTTTTTCCAAATACTGTTGCTATTTAGTGACCAAAAAGCAGCAAACCAGGCTTCTGAGCATGTCCAAAGTGTTATTTCCCAACTATTATACTTATTTAGTGACCCAAAAGCAGCAAACCCGGCTTCTGAGCATGTCCAGAGTGCCCCTTTCCACAGACTGTTGCTATTTAGTGACCCAAAGGAGGAAACCAGGCTTCTGAGCATGTCCAAAGTGCCCTTTTCCAAAAATTGTCACTATTTAGTGTCCTAAAATCAGCAAATCGGGCTCCTGAGCATGTCCAAAGTGCCCTTTTCCAAAGACTGTTGCTATTGAGTGACCAAAAATCAGCAAAGCAGGCTTCTGAGCATGTCCAAAGTGTTATTTCCCAACCATTATACTTATTTAGTGACCCAAAAGCAGCACACCAGGATTCTGAGCATGTCCAAAGTGCCCCTTTCCATAGACTGTTGGTATTGAGTGACCCAAAGGAGGAAACCAGGTTTCTGAGCATGTCTAAAGTGCCCATTTCCAACGACTGTCACTATATAGTGACCTAAAATCAGCAAAGCAGGCTTCTGAGTATGTCCAAAGTGACTTTTCCAAAGACTGTCGCTATTTAGTGACCGAAAATCAGCAAACCAGGCTTCTGAGCATGTCCAATGCGCCCTTTTCCAAAGACTGTCGCTATTTAGTGACCAAAAAGCAGGGAAGCAGGCTCCTGAGCATGTCCAAAGTGTTCTTTCCCACCCATTATACCTATTTAGTGACCAAAAATCACCAAACCAGGCTTCTGACCATATCCAAACTGCCCTTTTCCAAAGATTTTTGCTATTTAGTGATCTAAAATCACCAAACATGCTTCTGAGCATGTCCAGAGTGCTCTTTTCCAAAGACTTTTGCTATTTAGTGGCCTAAAAGCAGCAAACCAGGCTTCTGAGCATGTCCAGAGTGCCCTTTTCCAAAGACTTTTGCTATTTAGTGGCCTAAAAGCAGCAAACCAGGCTTCTGAGCATGTCCAGAGTGCTCTTTTCCAAAGACTTTTGCTATTTAGTGGCCTAAAAGCAGCAAACCAGGCTTCTGAGCATGTCCAGAGTGCTCTTTTTCAAAAACAGTTGCTATTGAGTGACCAAAATGCAACAAACCAGGTTCTGAGCATGTCCAGCGTGCCCTTTTCCAAATATGTTTGCTATTTAGTGACCTAAAAGCAGCAAACCAGGCTTCTGAGCATGTCCAGACTGCCAACTGTTGTTATTTAGTGACCTAAAATCAGCAAACCTGGCTTCTGAGCATATCTAAAGTGTTCTTTACCAAGCATTGTACCTATTTAGTGACCCAAAATCAGCAAAGCAGGCTCCTGAGCATGTCCAGAGTGCTTTGTCCAAAGACTATTGTTATTTAGTGACCTAAAAGCAGCAAACCAGGCTTCTGAGCTTGTCCAAAGTGCCAACTGTTGTTATTTAGTGACCTAAAATCAGCAAACCTGGCTTCTGAGCATGTTCAAAGTGTTCTTTCCCAACCATTGTACCTATTTAATGACCCAAAATCAGCAAAGCAGGCTTCTGAGCATGTCCAAAGTGCTCTTTCCCAACCATTGTACCTATTTAGTGACCTAAAATCAGCAAAGCAGGCTCCTGAGCATGTCCAAAGTGCCCTTTTCCAAAGACTGTTGCTATTTAGTGACCTAAAAGCAGCAAACCAGGCTTCTGAGCATGTCCAGAGTGCCCTTTTCCAAAGACTTTTGCTATTTAGTGACGTAAAATCAGCAAACCAGGCTTCTGAGCATGTCCAGAGTGCCCTTTTCCAAAGATTTTTGCTATTTAGTGACCTAAAATGAGCAAACCTGGCTTCTGAGCATGTCCAAAGTGTTCTTTCCTAACCACTGTACTTATTTAGTGACCAAAAAGCAGCTTCTGAGCATGTCCAAAGTGCAAACTGTTGTTATTTAGTGACCTAAAAATCAGCAAACCTGGCTTCTGAGCATGTCCAAAGTGTTCCTTCCCAACCATTGTACCTATTTAGTGACCCAAAATCAGCAAACCAGGCTCCTGAGCATGTCCAAAGTGCTTTTTCCAAAGACTATTGTTATTTAGTGACCTAAAATCAGCAAACCAGGCTTCTGAGCATGTCCAAAGTGTTCCTTCCCAACCATTGTACCTATTTAGAGACCCAAAATCAGCAAAGCAGGCTCCTGAGCATGTCCAAAGTGCTTTTTCCAAAGACTGTTATTATTTAGTGACCTAAAAACATCAAACCAGGCTTCTGAGCATGTCCAGAGTGCCATGTGGCAGATATCAGGCTCACAACGCTAAGAAACCCCCAAACCTTGACACTTGCCACGCCCATGGAGCTCCACAAAGGCTTTGCATCCCTGCCTATGGGGTTCCTGAAGGCCTCCTCCGCCCTTGCCAAGGGGAATACTCACCCAGATCTGGCCTGGGCGTCGCCTCCTCCTCTTCCTTCGGCCGCCAAAGAGAGAAAAGGCGCGCCCTCCGCCTGCCCAGGATTGCCACCCACCGCCAAGCCACGCCCACTCCAGCCCTGGACCAATCCCAAGCCGCGGCTGGCTAGGCAGCGTTCTATCCCCGCCCCTTTTGTTTTGCATGTTGCAACATTGCTTCATCATAGGGAAGGGCTTTGTGGCTTGACCTCCCTGATTCACTCCTATTGAATCCTCTTGTCTTTGGACCCATCTTTGGGGATCCATAAAGGATATTGACAATAATAATAATAATAATAATCTATAGACATAATAATAGTGAAAATGTGTATTACTATATATATCTGTATAATAATATAATATGTATATTGTGTGTTTATATTATTATAATATAATATGTAATAATATAATATGTATATTGTGTGTTTATATTATTCTAATAATATAATATGTAATAATATAATAATATAATATGTATATTGTGTGTTTTATATTATTATAATAATATAATATTATATTAATTTTCCTATTATATATTATTATATATTCATATTTATTATATTATGCTTATAAGATATATAACATTACTATATATCTGCATAATAATATAATATATATCTGTATAATAATATATTTTGAGATTTATTATAATATAATATAATATATTTTGAGTTTTTATATTTAATAAATTATACTTTTATTGACTATATATGCATAATTTGTTACTATATATTATTTTATATTCATTATTATATTTTCATATTATATATTATTATATATTCATATTTATATATATATTAATATATTATACTTTTATTGACTATATATGCATAATTCATTACTATATATTATTTTATATAATTATATATTCATTATTATATTTTCATATTATATATTATTATATATTCATATTTATTATGTTATGCTTATAAGATATATAACATTACTATATGCATAATAATATAATATATATCTGTATAATAATATAATATCTGTATAATAATATAATATATTTTGAGATTTATTATAATATAATATAATATATTTTGAGTTTTTATATTTAATATATTATACTTTTATTGACTATATATGCATAATTTTTACTATATATTATTTTATATAATTATATATTCATTATTATATTTTCATATTACATATTATTATATATTCATATTTATTATATTATGCTTATAAGATATATAACATTACTATATATCTGCATAATATAATATATAATGCGTTTACATTTATTATACATGATATAGAACATTAGTTACTATATATCTGTATAATAATATAATATATATTGAGTGTTTATATTTAATATATACACGTAATAAAAGTGAAAATGTGTATGTATAAAACATTCATTACTATATATATATATTGTGTGTTTATATTTAATATATTATACTTTTATTGACCATATATGTATGTATGTGTGTATATTTGTGTGTGCTTGTGCATATATATACGTGTGTGTATGAATGTATTTATGTATATGTATATATATGTGAGCATGTGTATATGTATATATGTGTGTGTATATTTGTGTGTGCTTGTGCATATATATATGTGTATGAATGTATACATGTATGTATATGTATATATATATATGTGAGCATGTGTATATGTATATATATGTGTGTATATTTGTGTGTGCTTGTGCATATATATATGTGTATGAATGTATACATGTATGTATATGCATATATATGTGAGCATGTGTATATGTATTTATGTATGTGTATATTTGTGTTTGCTTGCGCATATATATATGTGTGTGTATGAATGTATGTATGTGTATATGTGTATATGTATGTGTGCATGTGTTTATTTGTGTATATATGTGTGTGCCTGTGTATATGTATCTATGTGTGTGTGCATGTATATGTATGTGTGTGTACATATGTATATTTGTGTGTGCTTGTGCATATATATACATGTGTATGAATGTGTGTATGTGCAGGGGCAGCTCACCCATTACGCAAAGTAAGCACTCGCAGTATAGTTGATGTTGCCCAGGGGCGCTCTTGAGGCACTCTTGGGGGAAAATAGACCTTGACATATGCGAGTTGTAGTTACTGGGATGTATAGTTCACCTACAATCAAAGAGCATTCTGAACTCCACCAGTGATGGAATTGAACCAAATATGGCACAGAGAACTCCTACGACGAACAGAAAATATAGATCAGTGATTGGTTGGGGGGGGGGGGGGGGGGCGCCAAAATACTGTTTGCTTACCGTTGAAAATTACCTAGGGCTGCCTCTGTGTATGTGCATATGTATATGAATGTATGTATATATGTATATATGGTGTATTTTTTGGGTTTTAAAGTCTGTTCCACTGGGGGAGGGTGTTTTTGGGGGTGGTGGACACTCGTTGGACTGTTATGTGTATTGTGTCAAAATTTTGTGTCCATTCGACCAGTGGTTTCTGAGTTATGTTAATCCCACAAACGAACATTACATTTTTATTTATATAGACTAGCCGTCCCCTGCCACGCGTTGCTGTGGCCCACATGGGGGTTCTGTGTGGGAGGTTTGGCCCAATTCCATCGTTGGTGGGGTTCAGAAAGCTCTGTGATAGTTCAGAAAGTGAACTATAAATCCCAGCAATTACAACTCCCAAATGTCAAGGTCTATTTTCCCCAAACTCCACCAGTGTCTACATTTGGGCATATTGAGTATTCATGTAGTTTGGTCCAGATCCATCATTGTTTGAGTCCACAGTGATCGCTGGATGTAGGTGAACTACAACTCCAAAACCAAAGGACATTGTGCACCAAACCCTTGCAGTATTTTCTGTTGGTCATGGGAGAACCGTGTGCCAAGTTTGGTTCAATTCCATCGTTGGTGGGGTTCAGAATGCTCTTTGATTGTAGGTGAACTATAAATCCCAGCAACTACAACTCCCAAATGACAAAATCAATTTTTTTTTTTAGTGAAGGACATAAATTGGGTTGTTAGGTATCTTGTGTCCAAATTTGATGTCAATTCGTCTAGTGGTTTTTGAGTTCTGTTAATCCCACAAACGAACATTACATTTTTATTTATTTATATTCATATGTGTGTGTGTATATATGTATGTATTGGGAGGGATAGCTAATATTCCAAAGACGGAAAGGGGTTGCCCTGGATGGCCTTTGGGTTTTTCTTTCCAGCTCTAGGATTCCATGATTAAGAGCCATGTTTTCGTTCTGATGCAAGCCCATCTGATGTAACCCACCTCTTTCCCTGCTTTCCTTTGTGTTGATCCAAGCGGAGAGGAAATCAAAATCCATATTTGGCCTGCATTTTCCTCTGACAGCACAGCCAGCCAAGCCTATAATTTTAATAATGTGTCAAGGTGGAATTCCTCTGATTTAGGGGAAGAGCGACATCATCCGCCAGGCACTCCGGTTGAAGAAAAAGAAAACCCCAGAGGGTTTCTTTGGAGGCTTCGGTCAGGTTTTATCTATGGGATCTGTTTTGAGAAGCAAAGAGGGGGTTTGGAAAGCAAAGATCTTTGTCTAGGGAAGGGCGAAGGAGGAGAAAGCAAGGACAAGACATTTGCCTGGAGAAACAAAAAAGGTGGTCAGTTGAAACATTCACGCCTAGCTCCAGCAGACAAGAGTTCTTTGTCCCACCCTGGTCATTCTACAGATATATAAACCCTTTGTCCTAGTTTCAACAGATCTCACTACCTCTGAGGATGCTTGACATCGATGCAGGCAAAACGTCAGGAGAGAATGCCTCTAGACCATGGCCATATAGCCCGAAAAAACCTACAACAACCCAGTGAAGGTGGCCTGTCTCTGATCCAAAATGCTTGGGGCAAAAAGTGTTTTCTGTTGAGGAAATTATTATTATTTATTTACTAGCTGTCCCCTGCCATGCGTTGCTGTGGCCCACATGGGGGCCCTGTGTGGGAGGTTTGGCCCAATTCTATCGTTGGTGGGGTTCAGAATGCTCTGTGATTGTAGGTGAACTATAAATCCCAGCAACTACAACTCCCAAATGTCAAGACTCTATTTTCCCCAAACTCCACTAGTGTTCACATTTGGGCATAGTGAGTATCTGTGCCAGGTTTGGTCCAGATCCATCATTGTTTGAGTCCACAGTGCTCTCTGGATACAGGTGAACTACAACAAACATTACGTTTTTATTTATATAGACTAGCTGTACCCACCACGCTTTGCTGTGGCCAACCTGCCCTCATTCTTTCTCTCCTTCTTTCTTTCTCTTCTTCCTTCCTTCCTTCCCTCCCTCTTTCCTTCCTTCCCTTTTTCTTTCCCTTCTTCTTTCTTCCTTCTCTACCTGTTTCTTTTCTTGCTTCCTTTGCTCTTTGGTTCCATCCTTCCTTGTCTCTTTCCTTCCTTCCTTCCCTCTTTCTTTCATTCCTTCTCTCCTTCCTTCCCTCTTTCACTTTTTTATTTCCTTCTCTCCTTCCTTCCTTCTCTACCTTTCCTTCCCTCCTTCTTTCCCTCTTTCTCTCCCTCCTTCTCTACTTCCTTCTCTATCCTTCTTTCTTTCCTTCCTTCTTTCTCTCCTTCCTTCTCTACTTACTTCCTTCTCTATGCTTCTTTCCTTCCTTCTCCCCTTCCCTCCTTCTTTCTCTCCCTCCCTCTCTACTTCTTCTCTATCCTTCTTTCTTTCCTTTCTTCTCTCCTTCCCTCCTTTCTCTTCTCTCCCTTCTCTACCTTTCTTTCCTACCTTTTCTCCTTCCCTCCTCTCTTTCTTCTCTCCCTCTTCCTGTCCTTCCTTCCTTCTCTACCCTTCTTTCTTTGCTTCCTTCTTTCCTTCCCTCCTTCTTTCTCTCCCTCCTTCTCTCCTCTTTTTTCTTTCCTTCTTTCTTTCCCCTCCTTTTTTCCGTTCTCTCCCTCCTTCTCTATTTATTTCCTTCTCAGCAAAAGTAAGGAAAGGAAGAAGGAAGGGAAAAGAAAGGAAGGAGGGGGGAGGGAAGAGGAAGGAAAAAGAAGAAAGGAAGGAAGGAAGCAAAAAGAAGGAAAGGAAGAAGGAAAAAAGGAAGAAAGGAAGCAAAAGGAAGGGAGGCAAGGGGAAGGAAATGAAGCTAGGAAGGAAAGAGGGAGGAAGGGAAAAGGTAAGGATGCAGGAAAAAGAAAGGAAGGAAGTAAAAGGAAGGAGGAAGGAAAAAAGAAGGAATAAAGGAGGGAGGGAAGAGAAAGAAGGAAAAAGAAAATAAGGAAGCAAAGGGAAGGAAGGAAAGAATGAAAAAGAACGAAGTAAGAGGAAGGGAAGAAAGGGAAAAAGGAAGGAAATGAAGCAAAAAGAAGGAAAGGAAGAAAGAAAAAAGGAAGGGAAGGAAGCAAAAGGGAAGCAAAGGGAAGGAAATGACGCTAGGAAGGAAGGAAGGAAGGAAGGAAGGAAGGAAGGAAGGAAGGAAGAAGGGAGTGAAAAGGAAGGAAAGGAAGCAGGAAAAAGAAGGAAGGAAAGGAAGGAAAAAGAAGGAAGGAAAGGAAGCAAAAGGAAGGCAAGGAAGAAGGAAAAAGAAGAAAGGAAGAAAGCAAAAGGAAGGAAAAAGAAGGAAGAAAAGAAGGAAAAGGAAGGCAAGGAAGAAGGAAAAAGAAGAAAGGAAGGAAGCAAAAGGAGGGAAAAAGGAAGAAAAGGAAGCAAAAGGAAGGCGAGGAAGGAAAGGAAGAAAGGAAGGAAGCAAAAGGAGGGGAAAAGGAAGGAAAGGAAGCAAAAGGAAGGCAAGTAAGAAGGAAAAGGAAGGAAGGAAGGAAGCAAAAGGAGGGGGAAAGGAAGCAAAGGAAGCAAAAGGAAGGCAAGGAAGGAAAAAGAAGGAATAAAAAAAGAAGAAAAAGAAGAAAGGAAGGAGGGAGGCAGGCAAAAGGAAGAAGGAAAATGAAGGAATGAGGGAGGGAGGCAAAAGGAAGGAAAGCAAGCAAGCCAAAGGAAGGAAAGGAAGAAGGGAAAAGAAGGAAGGAACTGGAAATAAAGCCACAAAATAAAAGAGCTGATCTTCTTTTGGAAATGGTTCAAAACCTGGATTTGCCACCTATCTAACCAGCTCAGTCGGGAAGGAACACAGCAATAGGAAGCCTGAAAAACAACAACAAGAAGGGAGGAATAGGACAAACACATCCTGGGAGGTAAAACAGCAATGGATTTGCAGAGGAAGTGAAGCAATCTCTCTGTGGAAAACCCTCAAGAGGAGCACAACATTGGCAAGCTGCTTTTTGGCGTCTGGAGGTCGTGAGTCACAAATAATTATTGACTAATTGTATGGATTGTTTTTCCCCCAGTGAAGCATCCCACGGAGTGAGCCAGCATGGCATAGTGGGTGAAGTACTTGTGAAGTCGATAGGAACTTTAGGAGAATCTGCCCAAGAGGAGAGACCCTGGGACCCCACCAAAGCAAGGAAAAATATGCCATCAAAATGGAGACAATCTGCCATATCGCGGATACGGGGGCCTTTCGGGGTTTCGGTATCCGCGGTTTGGAGGAGCACCGATTCGGGATGCCCTCGACGACACTTGGTGTAGTCACACTCTCTCAGCCTCAAGTTGAACCCGATAGAAACCCCCTTTGGAGACATCGCAACAACGTGAACAAGCCGCCATACAACTTGCCCAAGGTTACCAAGTGGGTTTCCACATCTGAGCAAGAATTCGAACCTGGGTCCAAAGCTGATTCTAATTCTCCTTGCCTTCAACTCCTCCTCGCTCCTTTTTCCTGAAACCCGACAGCCCCTGAATTCCTTTCCCTGGAAGTCATCATTCTCTTTCCAGCAAAAGCTGTTTTGCATTAATTTCTTGCCAAGTTTGTAAAACACACTTGGTTTATATAAGCAACCATTTCGATGAAGGGAAAGATCTGGCTGGAAAGAGGCACAGAGTGACATGCAAATCACATGTCAGGTTGTGTCACCGACTTGGGGTTCACCCGCTGGGGGAAACAGAACTCTGTGCATGCTCGGAGGAACTCTGTACATTAGGCTTGGGCAATCCATGGTTCTAAATGGTTCTAAAGTACTTACAAAACTAAAGTTCTGGTGGTGAAAATTTGAGAACTCTAACAAAACTTTCAAAATTTAATTATTATTTCATTACTGGTGATTTTAATGACAGAACCAATTAGGAACTGCCATTTATTATGAAATTTTGAGAGTTTTGTTAGAGTTCTGAAATTTTCACCACCAGAACTTTAGAACCATTTTGTAACCATGGATTGCCCTTTTGTAAGTACTTTAGAACCATTTAGAACCATGGATTGCCCAAGCCAACTGTACATAATAAAACAAGAAACATACAACATCAATCTATCTATCTATCTATCTATCTATCTATCTATCTATCCATCCATCCATCCATCCATCCATCCATTTAACTTGCATACCGCCACTCCCAACTCGGCCCAGAGCAGTCCACATAGAATCATAGAATCAAAGAGTTGGAAGAGACCTCATGGGCCATCCAGTCCAACCCCCTGCCAAGAAGCAGGAATATTGCATTCAAATCACCCCTGACAGATGGCCATCCAGCCTTTGTTTAAAAGCTTCCAAAGAAGGAGCCTCCACCACACTCCGGGGCAGAGAGTTCCACTGCTAAACAGCTCTCACAGTCAGGAAGTTCTTCCTCATGTTCAGATGGAATCTCCTCTCTTGTAGTTTGAAGCCATTGCTCCACGTCCTAGGCTCACAGAAGCAGACCAAAACAACACAACCAGCCTTAAAATATCAATAACAAAACAATAGGCGGCGAGAACAGGCATAGTCCGGGTTGTTCACCCGTCAAAAGCTTGCCGGAAAAGAAAGGTTTTACAGGCTTTCCAAAAAGCAAGTTGGTCTCGGATAGTTCGGGTTTCAACTGGCAAGGCATTCCATAAATAAGGGGCTACGATCGAGAAAGCTCTTTGCCTAGTAGATGACAAATGATAAGTCCAGATGTTAGGAACTTCAAGCAAATTTTGGTCTTCAGACCGGAGTAATCTCTGGGGTTGCTAGGGGGTTGGTCAAGTTACGCTGGCCCCAGACCATGTAAGGCCTTAAAGGTTAGTACCAGCACCTTGAAAGTGATCCGGTACTCAATCGGTAGCCAGTGCAGCTGTTGGAGAATTGGGGTGATGCGACACCTCGCCGGCATCCCGATGAGAAGACAAGCTGCCGCATTTTGCACCAGCTTCAGTTTCCAGATCACTGACAAAGGAAGACCAATGTAGAGGGTGTTACAGTAGTCAAGCCTCGAGATGACCATCACCTGAATCATAGAATCAAAGAGTTGGAAGAGACCTCCTGGGCCATCCAGTCCAACCCCCTGCCAAGAAGCAGGAATATTGCACTCAAATCACCCCTGACAGATGGCCATCCAGCCTCTGTTTAAAAGCTTCCAAAGAAGGAGCCTCCATCACACTCCGGGGCAGAAAGTTCCACTGCTGAATGGCTCTCACAGTCAGGAAGTTCTTCCTCGTGTTCAGATGGAATCTCCTCTCTTGTAGTTTGAAGCCATTCTTCCGCGTCCTAGTCTCCAAGGAAGCAGAAAACAAGCTTCCTTCCTCCTCCCTGTGGCTTCCTCTCACATATTTATATATGGCTATCATATCTCCTCTCAGCCTTCTCCAGGCTAAACATGTCCAGCTCCTTAAGCTGCTCCTCAGTTTGAAGTTTGAAGC
Source organism: Anolis sagrei (assembly GCF_037176765.1). NCBI lineage: Eukaryota > Metazoa > Chordata > Lepidosauria > Squamata > Anolidae > Anolis > Anolis sagrei. The sequence continues at coordinate 10,731,115 of NC_090032.1, forward strand.
CATTGTTCCGCGTCCTAGTCTCCAAGGAAGCAGAAAACAAGCTTGCTCCCTCCTCTTCCTCTCACATATTTATACATGGCTATCATATCTCCTCTCAGCCTTCTCTTCTTCAGGCTAAACATGTCCAGCTCCTTAAGCCGCTCCTCATAGGGCTTGTTCTCCAGACCCTTGATCATTTGAGTCGCCTTCCTCTGGACACATTCCAGCTTGTCAATATCTCTCTTGAATTGTGGTGCCCAGAATTGGACACAATATTCCAGGTGTGGTCTAACCAAAGCAGAATAGAGGGGTAGCATGACTTCCCTAAATCTAGACACTATGCTCCTATTGATGCATGCCAAAATAATGTTGGCTATTTTTGCAGCCACATCACATTGTTGGCTCATGTTTAACTTGTTGTCCACGAGGACTCCAAGACTAGGACGCAGAACAATGGCTTCAAACTACAAGAAAGTAAATTCCACCTGAACATGAGGAAGAACTTCCTGACTGTGAGAGCTGTTCAGCAGTGGAACTCTCTGCCCCAGATTGTGGTGGAGGCTCCTTCTTTGGAAGCTTTTAAACAGAGGCTGGATGGCCATCTGTCGGGGGTGCTTTGAATGCAATTTTCCTGCTTCTTGGCAGGGGGTTGGATTGGATGGCCCATGAGGTCTCTTCCAACTTTATGATTCTATAGTTACAGCAACATCTGTTATAGAACTCCAGTATGCTGATGACAACGTCATCTTTGTGCATTCAGAAGACCTACAAGCTACTCTAAACACCTTCGCAGAGGTGCTTTGAATGCAATTTTCCTGCTTCTTGGCACAATGGGGTTGGACTGGATGGCCCACGAGGTCTCTTCCAATTTTATGATTCTATGGTTACAACAACATCTGTTATAGAACTCCAGTATGCTGATGACAACGTCATCTATGTGCATTCAGAAGACCTACAAGCTACTCTAACACCTTCGCAGAGGTGCTTTGAATGCAATTTTCCTGCTTCTTGGCACAATGGGGTTGGACTGGATGGCCCATGAGGTCTCCTCCAACTCTATGATCCTCCAATCTGCTGGGAATCCTCCTTCTCCTGACCCTAAGTAACACCAACTTGTCCTCATTCATAAAATGTTAATTACAGTGTTTTAAAACGACCTTCCGTGCTGACAGCGAGCAGGGTGGCGTTCCTATATAGTAATAAAATGTAATTAAAACGATCCACGTTCCAAAACGTATCATCAAAAATGGGCAGCAAAGCCAAAGGAATAAAAGAAAACAATGGAAGACGACAAGGATTTGAATTAAGGAATGCGAGCGTCTTTCCGAGGAGGATCAACGGCTTGACGCCTGCGGGCCTCCAACAAAGCGTCCTTTAACATAAATGTTTGATCCCATAGAGACCTGTTCTGGAAGCAGCTCGTTTGGAAACGGCACATATATGTGCGAACGTGAGCAAGCGCAGGCTTGAATCCAGGCATTCCTTCCTCCCCATCGCAAACCCAAGACGTGTTTCCCTGTCATAAATACCAGCGTCCAAAGGTAACTTCAGCAACGTCAGAAACAAGGTCCAAGGCTAATCTCCTTGGCCCATGCTGAAGGTTATAGGCATAAATACCAAAACCCTTTCAAACGCCAGGGTGAAATTCCCTGTCCTGGCTGCAGCAAAGGCTGTACAGCCATCTGTCGGGAGAGCTTCGACTGTGTCCTCCTGCTTGGCGGCATGGGTTTGGACTGGATGGGCTTTGGGGTCCCTTCCAACTCTAGGATTCTATAATACTCACCATCTTTGATAATAATAATGATGGAGTCTCCTTCTCTGGAAGTTTTGAAGCAGAAGATGGGTGTACATCTGTTGGGAGGGCTTCGATTGTGTCTTCCTGCCCAGCAGAATGGGGTTGGACTGGATGGTCCTTTGAGTTCCTTCCAACGCTAGGATTCTATAATCATCATCATCACCTTTGATCATAATAATGAGCATCTGATGGCTGGATGGTCATCTGTTGGGAGGGTTATGATTGTCTTCCTGCCCAGCAGAATGGGGTTAGACTGGATGGTCCTTTGAGTTCCTTCCAACGCTAGGATTCCATAATCATCATCATCACCTTTGATCATAATAATGAGCATTTGATGGCTGGATGGTCATCTGTTGGGAGGGTTTTGATTGTGTTCTCCTGCCTATCAGAATGGGGTTGGACTGGATGGTCCTTTGAGTTCTTTCCAACGCTAGGATTCCATAATCATCATCATCACCTTTGATCATAATAATGAGCATCTGATGGCTGGATGGTCATCTGTTGGGAGGGTTTTGATTGTGTTCTCTTGCCTAGCAGAATGGGGTTGGACTGGATTGCTTTTGGGGTCCTTCTAACTCTAGGATTCTATAATCATCATCTTTGATGATAATAATGATGATGGAGTCTCCTTCTCTGGAAGTTTCGAAGCAGAGGATGGATGTACATCTGTTGGGAGGGGTTTGATTGTGTCTTCCTGCCTAGCAGAATGAGGTTTACCTGGATAGCCCTTGGAGGTCCTTCCAACTCTAGAATTCTATAATCATCATCATCATCTTTGATAAAAATAATTACCTGATGGCTGGATGGTCATCTGTCAGGAGGGCTTTGATTGTGTCTTCTTGACTAGCAGAATGGGGTTGGCCTAGATGGCCCTTGAAGTTCCTTCCAACACTAGGATTCTACAATCATCATCATCTTTGATAATAATTATGATCAGCTGTATGGTTATCTGTTGGGAGGATGTTGATTGTGTTCTCTTCCCTAGCAGAACGGGGTTGGACTGGGTGGCCTTTGGGGTCCCTTCCAAGTCTAGGATTCAATAATAATAATAATAATAATAATAATAATAATAATAATAATCTTTGATAATAATAATAATAATAATAATGATCATCTGATGGCTGGATGGCCAACTGTCAGGAGGGCTTTGATTGTATCTTCCTGCCTAGCAGAATGGGGTTGCACTGGATAGTGCTTAGAGTTCCTTCCAAGGCTAGGATTCTATAATAATAATAATGATCTTTGATAATAATAATTATGATCAGCTGATGACTGGATGGTCATCTGTCAGGAGGGCTTTGATTGTGTCTTCTTGACTAGCAGAATGGGGTTGGCCTAGATGGCCCTTGAAGTTCCTTCCAACACTAGGATTCTACAATCATCATCATCATCTTTGATAATAATTATGATCAGCTGTATGGTCATCTGTTGGGAGGATTTTGATTGTGTTCTCTTCCCTAGCAGAATGGAGTTGGACTGGGTGGCCTTTGGGGTCCCTTCCAATGCTAGGATTCTATAATTATCATCATCATCATCATCATCGATAATAATTATGATTACCTGATGGCTGGATGGTCATCTGTTGGGAGGGCTTTGATTGTGTCTTCCTGCCTAGCAGAACGGGGTTGGACTGGATGGCCCTTGGAGCTCCTTCCAACGCTAGGATTTGATCATCATCATCATCATCTTTAATCATAATAATGATCAGCTGGATGGCTTTGGGGTCCCTTCCAACCCTAGAATTCTATAACAATCATCATCACCGTCTTTGATAATAATAATGAGTCTCCTTCTCTGGAGGTTTTTCAGCAGAGGCTGGATGGCCAACTGTTGGGAGGGCTTTGATTGTGTCTTCTTGACTAGCAGAATGAGGTTGGACTGGATGGCCTTTGGGGTCCCTTCTAGGATTCTATAACAACCACCACCACCACCACCTTCTTCTTCTTCTTCGATAATAATAATAATAATGATTATCTGATGGCTGGATGGCCAACTGTCGGGAGACCTTTGATTGTATCTTCCTACCTAGCAGAATGGGGTTGGACTGGATGGCCCTTGAAGTTCCTTCCAACAATAGGATTCTATAATCATCATCATCATCATCATCATCATGAGCATCTGATGGCTGGATGGCCAACTATTGGGAGGGCTTTGATTGTGTCTTCTTGCCTAGCAGAATGGGGTTGGACTGGATGGCCCTTGGAGTTCCTTCCAACGCTAGGATTCTATAATCATCATCATCATCATTCTTATCTTTGATAAGAATTATGATCAGCTTATGGCTGTATGGTCATCTGTCGGGAGGGCTTTGATTGTGTCTTCTTGACTAGCAGAATGGGGTTGGACCTTCCTTCCAAGGCTAGGATTCTACAATCATCATCATAATCTTTGATAATAATTATGATCAGCTGATGGCTGTATGGTCATCTGTCGGGAGTGTTTTGATTGTCTTCTCTTGTCTAGCAGAATGGGGTTGGACTAGATTGCTTTTGGGGTCCCTTTCAACTCTAGGATTCTAGAATAATAATAATAATAATAATAATAATAATGATAATAATCTTTGATAATAATAATAATAATAATAATAATAATAATGATCATCTGATGGCTGGATGGTCATCTGTTGGGAGGGCTTTGATTGTGTCTTCTTGTCTAGCAGAATGGGACTGGATGGCCCTTGGAGTTCCTTCCAACGCTAGGATTCTATCATCATCATCATCATCATCATCATCTTTGATAAGAATTATGATCAGCTGATGGCTGTATGGTCATCTGCCGGGAGGCCTTTGATTGTGTCTTAGAATCATAGAATCAAAGAGGTGGAAGAGACCTCATGGGCCATCCAGTCCAACCCCCTGCCAAGAAGCAGGTATATTGCATTCAAATCACCCAACAGATGGCCATCCAGCCTCAGTTTAAAAGCTTCCAAAGGAGGAGCCTCCACCACACTTCGGGGCAGAGAGTTCCACTGCTGAACGGCTCTCACAGTCAGGAAGTTCTTCCTCATGTTCAGATGGAATCTCCTCTCTTGTAGTTTGAAGCCATTGTTCCATTGCATCCTAGTCTCCAAGGAAGCAGAAAACAAGCTTGCTCCCTCCTCCCTGTGGCTTCCTCTCACATATTTATACATGGCTATCATATCCCCTCTCAGCCTTCTCTTCTTCAGGCTAAACATGCCCAGCTCCTTAAGCCGCTCCTCATAGGGCTTGTTCTTGGTCTTCTTGACTAGCAGAATGGGGTTAGACATTCCTTCCAAGGCTAGGATTCTACAATCATCATCGTCATCTTTGATCATAATAATGATCAGCTGATGGCTGGATGGCCATCTGTTGGGAGGGCTTTGATTGTGTTCTCCTGCCTAGCAGAATGGGGTTGGACTGGATTGCTTTTGGGGTCCCTTCCAACTCTAGGATTCTAGAATAATAATAATAATAATAATCTTTGATAATAATAATAATAATAATAATAATAATAATAATAATAATATAATAATCTGATGACTGGATGGCCAACTGTCGGGAGGGCTTTGATTGTTGGATTGGATAGTGCTTGGGGTTCCATCCAACTCTAGGATTCTATAATAATTTGACCAACAGATCAATTCCTGCTCCGCAAATTGGGCTGGACTGGATGGTCTTTGGGGGTCCCTTCGAACTCTAGGATTCCATGATTCTAAGCCACACTCTCTCAGCCTCAGAGAAAGGCCAAGACCAACCTCCCTCGGAACAAACCTTGCCAAGAAAATCCCAATGACTTGGAGGCACACACAATCACAACATATAATGCAAGGCAAGGTAGTACTTTATGTCGCCATAGAAAAGGCCAGATCCTGACGGGAGACCGAAACAGCTCCAACCGGTTTGTTGATAGGGATCATAAATGCAGTTAGATCTTGACCACTTGAGCAGAGACGCAGGGGCTTTGGGACCCTTCCTCGGAGACCTTTCGTTGGAGATACAAACGCCCGTAAGTGCCTCCCACGTGGCCTTTTGTTAGGCGGCCGGGATTTATGCAGACGCACCGGAGGATGTCCTGCGGAGGCACAAAACCAAGGGAGACGCTGAACACAAAGGCAATGTTTACATGGAAAAACACAATCCGAGATTGCTAAGTCACATGGAAAGCTTTGTATTCTTCACACACACATGCATTTCTCTAGGACGGAACCGTGGCTGGATCTACATTGCCAAATAATGCCAATCAAACAGCATGGTATGGGTCTACGCTGATGATAATACAATGCCGTTCAAATTGCATTCTATGGGTCTTCACTGAGTATACAATGCCATACATATTGCATTCTATGGGTCTACGCTGAGCATAATATAATGCCTTTCATACCGCATTCTATGGGTCTACGCTGAGCATAATATAATGCCGTTCATACTGCATTCTATGGGTCTTCACTGTGCATAATATAATGCCATCCATACTACATTCTATGGGTCTACATTGTGCGTAATATAATGCCGTTCAAATTGCATTCTATGGGTCTTCACTGAGCATATAATGCCGTTCATACTGCATTCTATGGGTCTACACTGTGCATAATATAATGGCATTCAGACTGCATTCTATGGGTCTACACTGTGCATAATATAATGCCATCCATACTACATTCTATGGGTCTACACTGTGCATAATATAATGCCATTAATACCGCATTCTATGGGTCTACACTGTGCATAATATAATGCCATTCAGACTGCATTCTATGGGTCGACACTGTGCATAATATAATGCCATTAATACCGCATTCTATGGGTCGACACTGTGCATAATATAATGCCGTTCAAACTGCATTTTATGGGTCTTCACTGAGCATTTAATGCTGTCCATACTGCATTCTATGGGTTGACACTGTGCATAATATAATGGCATTCAGACTGCATTCTATGGGTCTTCACTGTGCATAATATAATGCCATCCATACTGCATTCTATGGATCTACATTGTGCGTAATATAATGCCGTTCAAATTGCATTCTGTGGGTCTTCACTGAGCATATAATGCCGTTCACACTGCATTCTATGGGTCTTCACTGAGCATATAATGCAATTCATACTACATTCTGTGGGTCTACACTGTTCATAATATAATGCCGTTCAAATTGCATTCTATGGGACTTCACAGAGCATAATATAATGCCATTCAAATTGCATTCGATGGGTCTTCACTGAGCATATAATGCCATTCATACTGCATTCTATGGGTCTACACTGTGCATAATATAATGCCGTTCAAATTGCATTCTATGGGTCTTCACTGAGAAATGCACCTCTTCATGTCAACCTATCGAGGTGAATGAGTCTTTTCACAGCTGATGCTTACACAAAATAAAATAAAATAAAATAAAATAAAATAAATAATAAAATAATAAATAAATAAATAATAAAAATAATATATAAAATAAAAATATATAAAATAAATAAAATAAAATAATAAAAAATATAAAATATAATATAAATTAAAATATAAAATTAAATATAAAATATAAAATAAAATAAAATAAAATAAAACATAAAATAAAATATAATACAATATAAAATAAAATAATAAAATAAAATAAAATAAAATAGGAGTAAGACGGATGCTGCCCTGGATGGACGTATTCAGTTGTTGAACCTAAAACCATTCCAACATTATGCCGAAATAATAACGTGTGGCTATCTCCAATATTTTCTCCAGACCTTAATGAAAAACTTCAAATCCGACGGAGTGATCAGGACGTCGGGCGTGACGGGCAAAGAGGCGTACGGGTAGAAATTCTCATAATCCACATTCATCTCTTCGGCAGGAGGGTAGAGCGGATAGTAACTGCTCAGGATTGCAGGGAGGGTGGAGAAAAAAAGAGAGGAGATCCCATTACTTCCCCATTCGGAGACGCTCCCTCCGCAGCTGCTGCTTCTCCTCTCTCCCCTGGGTACCAACCTGATGCCAAGCTGGACTTCACAACACCGCGGCTAAATTCCAGCCCTGCGGTCTCGGCATTCAAGGCCAAAAAAGGCACCACGCACGTTCCCATCACTGGAATATATCCAGAGAAGGGCGACCAAAACGTTCAAGGGTTTGGAAGCCAGCTTTGGCCTCTGCAGTTGGAATTCAACTTGTGGTGTGTCTTCCATTACATCACCCTCTTGAGCCCAGAGGACTTCTGACAACGTGCAGAGAGCTGGAGGAGTGTCCGTGAGCCATTGCCCCAACATTTTGGTGCCCAACGTGGGAACTGGGAATGTTCGGGTTGCTGTAACCAAAGCTCTTACCTCCGCTGAGTCAAGATGTGCTTGAGGATGCGAGAGAAGCGATCCAACCCGCTGGAAGAACTGGGCAGGGAAACAAAAAAGAGGCACAAAATATCATCATCATCATCATCATCATCATTTAATAACTTATTAATCACCCTCCATCCAAGAATGCTCCAGGCGATTTACAGCTAAATTATAAAAGATAAAATACATACATACAAAAATTAAAAATCAACAGAGATCACACTAAAACACACTAAAACAGTGGATGTGGCTCTGAATGAGACATGCCGCATTATCACGGGGTGTCTGCGCCCTACACCACTGGAGAAAGTACACTGCTTAGCCGGTATTGCACCACCTGACATCCGCCGGGAAGTGGCAGCCAATAGTGAAAGGACCAAGGCAGAGACATCTCCAGCTCATCCCCTGTTTGGGTATCAGCCAGCATGTCAACGACTTAAATCTAGACATAGTTTTCTAAGATCTACAGAGACACTCGCTGGAACACCTCAGCAAGCGAGAGTCCAAAAGTGGCAGGCTCAAACCCAGCACCTCAACCAATGGCTGATACCAAATGAGAAACTCCCTCCTGGGCACACAGAAGTCTGGGCGACTTGGAAGGCGCTGAACAGACTGCGCTCTGGCACCACGAGATGCAGAGCCAACCTTCAGAAATGGGGCTACAAAGTGGAACCCTCGACATGTGAGTGTGGAGAAGAGCAAACCACTGACCACCTGCTGCAATGCAACATGAGCCCAGCCACATTCACAAGGGAGGACCTTCTTGCAGCAACACCGGAGACACTCCAAGTGGCCAGATACTGGTCAAAGGACATTTAACCAACTACCAAACTCACAAGTTTTGTATTTTTCTGTTTGTTTGCTTTGTTCTGTTAGAAATGTAATATAATTGACTGGTTGCTCTGACACGACAAATAAAATAACAGAGATCGAATGCTCTAGCAAAAAGCCTGGTCTTAAGTGCGAGAGTAAGAGGCCTTAAGTCACGCATGGCTCTCATGTAGGGCGGCAAGGAATTCCACAAGGCCAGGGCAGAAATAGAGAAAGCCCATCTGCGCCTGGTCCTTTCCAAGTGCACTTCTCTAGGACCCGGTATATGGAGTAAGTCATGTTGGGCTGATTATTGTGACCTCCGATGATGCGAGAAGGAGAGGCGGTCCCTAAGGTACGATGGACCCTGGCCGGAAAGAATTTTAAAGGTCAGAACTAGCATCTTAGACAGGCCACGGTACTCAGTTGGAAGCCAATGTCAATGTTGCGGCACTGGTGTTATATGGCATTTCATGGGCATTCTTGTGAGTAACCTGGCTGCCGCATTCTGAACAATACGAAGCTTTTGGGTCGTAGACATCGGAAGGCCAACATACAGGGCGTTGCAATAGTCCAGCCTAGACGTGACCGTGGCATGGATGACAGTTGCCAGAGCCTCGTCAGAGAGGTAGGGTGCCAATTGCCTCGCTTGTCGTAGATGGAAAAAGGCCTGTTTGCTGGCAGCAGCGACCTGAGCTTCCATTGCCAGCTGCGAATCCAGGACGACACCTAAGCTCTTAACAGTGGTCAATGGAGATAGGGCGGCACCATCGAAGGTGGGCAACGGATGAGTCAGACCTGCCGGGCGGCCATGCCAGAGAATCTCAGTCATCGACGGGTTCACCTTCAATCTGGCACGTAGCCAGTTTGACAGAGCTTCCAGACATAGGGTGAAATTGTCTGGAATCGACGTTGCTCCCGGCTCCAAGCGCAACAGGAGTTGGGTATCGTCGGCATATTGGTAGCAGTCCAGGCCGAAACTCCGAGCCAAACTAGCAAGGGGTCTAACGTAGATGTTGAAGAGAAGAGGAGAGAGAATTGCACCTTGGGGGAGCCCACATAGGAGGGGGGATCTATCGGAGACTTGATCCATGTACTCCACGCGTTGACTCTGGTTCCGGAGAAATGAGTTGAACCAATTGAGGGCCTGACCACAAACTCCAGACACGGCAAGACGGTGAATCATTAGATAGTAGTCGACGGTGTCAAACGCTGCGGTAAGGTCGAGAAGTACCAGTAGCACGGATCCACCGTTGTCAGAATGGCAATGGAGTTTATCTGTAATGGCAACCAGGACTGTTTCCGTCCCATGACCCGGGCGAAAACCTGACTGGAAAAGGTCCAGGCCAGCTGTGACATCCAGGAATTGCTGCAATTGTCCCAGTACAGCCCGTTCTATCACCTTGCCTAAGAATGGCAGATTAGAAACAGGACGGTAATTGGCAAGGGTCATAGGATCCAAGCTAGGGACAAACCCTTGTCTCTTTTAGGTTGTCCGGAAAAAAACCCTGTTCAAGAGAGCCATGGATTATACTGGGCAACGGATCCAAGCAGCTCTTGATCAGCCAAGACGGGCACGGATCAAGAGAACAGGTGGTTGCTTTTGCAGTAGCCAAAATTCTGGCAACATCCTCCGTGTGAAGCGGTGTAAATATTGTGAAACTGGGCCAGAAAACCCACGTAAACTGTTCGAATGTAGCTTCCCCTATAAACCATCAAGGATTTTAAGATCTTCTGGAGAGGCCCTGCTCTCAGTCCCACCACATTCGCAATCGCGCTTGGTGGGGACGAGAGATAGGGCCTTCTCTGTGGTGCCCCCCCCTCCCCCGGCTATGGAACTCTCTCCTCAGATATTCCTGTACTGTCTCTTTACCTATATTGTGCTGCCTTTCCCCTACTGCATCCTCTGCTCCATCTTTCTCAAGCCAAGCACTGTTCACCTATGGGGTAAAGGAGCTGGGGGTGGTGACGGTCGACAGGGAGCTCTGGTGTGGGCTGGTCCATGAGATCACGAAGAGTCGGAGACGACTGAACGAATGAACAACAACAACCTATGGGGGGGGGGGGAGAGACTAAGCCGCACGATGACGCTTTTGGGTCCTGAATCATGCCTGATTCATCCTCATCTTCCTCTCTGACGCTCAGCCTAGTTTCCCCTTCCACCCCTCAAATTTGCCACGGGATCACACACTCAACTGTCTGGAGATTAGCAAGGGATTCTTTAGAAAGAGCAATAGGGATTGGGCAACAAGGTGAGATCACCAAAGGGCCATGAGATCACCCACCAAGAAGGAAGAATAGTGAATTTTCCACTATTTTGGATCACTGCCCGATTTTTTAGAATTGTCTTCCCTGACTACATGACTGTCTTTGCAACTACCATTATCTCCATCTAGTGTGACAAATGCATCTCCAACACAACATTATTCAAACATGTCGTTCCACAACTCTCTTCAAGCCCAATCACCATAAAATCATACTTGGTGCGGACTTGTGCTGTTACACCCAGACGTTGTAAAAATAAAACTAAGATGTGCTGCTCTCTATGTCTGAGAGAACTGCGAGTGTCTTTCGTTAGAAGTTTGAGATATTCAGCAACTGAGGCCATTAAAGGTTTTGAACAAGTGGACAACAAGTTAAACATGAGCCAACAATGTGATGTGGTGGCAAAAAAAGCTAATGGGATTTTGGCCTGCATCAATAGGAGCATAGTGTCTAGGTCCAGGGAAGTCATGCTCCCCAGGCTCTAATCCACTTTGGTTAGACCACACCTGGAATATTGTGTCCAATTCTGGGCACCACAATTGAAGAGAGATATTGACAAGCTGGAATGTGTCCAAGGAGGGTGACTCAAATGATAAAGGATCTGGAGAACAAGCCCTATGAGGAGCGGCTTAAGGAGCTGGGCATGTTTAGCCTGAAGAAGAGAAGGCTGAGAGGAGATATGATAGCCATGTATAAATATGTGAGAGGAAGCCACAGGGAGGAGGGAGCAAGCTTGTTTTCTGCTTCCCTGGAGACTAGGACACGGAACAATGGCTTCAAACTACAAGAGAGGAGATTCCATCTGAACATGAGGAAGAACTTCCTGACTGTGAGAGCCGTTCAGCAGTGGAACTCTCTGCCCCGGAGTGTGGTGGAGGCTCCTTCTTTGGAGGCTTTTAAACAGATGCTGGATGGTCATCTGTCAGGGTGATTTGCATGCAATATTCCTGCTTCTTGGCAGGGGGTTGAACTGGATGGCCCATGAGGTCGCTTCCAACTCTTTGATTCTATGATTCTATGAACATGACGAAGAACTTCCTGACTGTGAGAGCCGTTCAGAAGTGGAACTCTCTGCCCTGGAGTGTGGTGGAGGCTCCTTCTTTGGAGGCTTTTAAACAGAGGCTGGATGGCCATCTGTCAGGGGTCTTTTGAATGCAATATTCCTGCTTCTTGGCAGAATGGGGTTGGACTGGATGGCCCATGAGGTCTCTTCCAACTTTTTGATTTTATGATTCTATGAACATCAAAAAAGGGATATTTATTCTTCAAAGTCCTTGCAGACTTGGCACAGTTCATCAAAGTTACAAACAGAACAGTCAATTGGCGAAGTAATAGATTATCTTTCTTTCCTTTCCTTGAGTTATTAAGGCAACCTTTCCCCAAAATGGCAGATAAGCTAACACTGACAAAGAAAGAGCAAGAAATACTGTTTACCCACAAGCATAAAGAAATCACATATATTAGAAACCATTACTTTATTTTCCAGATCACCAGACTGGGCCACAGCATTGCATGGCAGGGGATGGCTAGTAAGAAATATTATTATAATAAACATATAATAATACTAATAAATACATCTATACACATAATAAAAGGGAATATATGTGTGTATGTGGCTGGGGTGTACACTTACACAGAAAAGCCCCCACCTCCACAAACAACTATAGCTCCCACTACTCGGGAGACACCAATGGCCCTCGCTCCAATGACATTTCATGTTATAGTGAATGCCATGGACATGTCCAAGAGCCCTGCCCATGTCCTCCACAAACACTATCCTGCCCACCACCCAAGTGAAGGCTTTCCTACAGGGACAATTTCCTCGTAGATTTGATGTGTTTCCTCCACCACAGACATCCCAGTGTTTCTTTCTCTCTCCATTGGTGCGGAATTTCCAAGATCCCACCCACTGCCTCTTCCATAACCCTTTCCCACTCTTTTCTGCGGAGAACAGTAAACAGAGTGGAATTGATGAGGCCATAAAGAAGACTCCAGCAAAGCATTCCAGCGGGGAAGCATGTGGGGAATGCGGAAGTGCTTCATCAGCGTCGCAGATGGACGATGAAAGCGACAGCTCCCCTGGCGGCCAGAAAAAGTTAAATAGCCTCTGTGTATGTCTGTATATGTTTGTATGTCAAAAATTGGCATTGAATGTTTGCCATATATGTGTACACTGTAATCCGCCCTGAGTCCCCTGCGGGGTGAGAAGAAGGGCGGAATATAAATACTATAAATAAATAAATAAACAAACTGAATATACTGGAGGGGGTTGGGGGATGGACTCAACATGACGGAGGTTGTAGTTCACCCTGTATCAAAACACTGTGACCCCCACACTACACTTGGCTTTGGGAGGGAATTCACCTTGATTTGGGGGAGTTGCAGTTCACCCACATCCATAGAGAACTGTGGATCCAAACAACAATGGCGTTGTGGTTCACTTACATCCAGAGCGCACTATGAACCCAAACAATGATGGATCTGGACCAAATTGAGGGTACCCGATATACCCAAATTTGAATACTGGTAGGTTTTGGGGGGGAGTTGGCTACGACATTTGGGAGTTGTAGCTACTGGAATGTATAGTTCACCTGCAATCAAAGAGCACTCTGAACCTCACCAACAATGGACCTGAACCTGTTTACACTCAGAATCTGTTGAAGTTGTTTGCAATTTATAATGTAGATTTCAAAATTCAGTAGCTATGTGCCGAGTGTATTCCTATGTGGAAAGAGTTAACTGGACCATGGAGGGAACGGCATTCCTAGAGAGGTCATAAATCAAGTGTATAGAATGAATGGACGCTTCCTGCGTCATTCGTCATACGTCACTCTGGAATGGAAGAGGTGTGGACTAGTACTGATAACAGTAGTTCGTGTGTTCGCAATGTTACTATCATAGAATCATAGAATCAAAGAGTTGGAAGAGACCTCATGGGCCATCCAGTCCAACCCCATTCTGCCAAGAAGCAGGAATATTGCATTCAAATCACTCCTGACAGATGGCCATCCAGCCTCTGTTTAAAGGTTTCCAAAGAAGGAGCCTCCACCACACTCCTGGGCAGAGAGTTCCACTGCTGAACGGCTCTCACAATCAGGACGTTCTTCCTCATGTTCAGATGGAATCTCCTCTCTTGTAGTTTGAAGCCATTGTTCCGCGTCCTAGTCTCCAAGGAAGCAGAAAACAAGCTTGCTCCCTCCTCCCTGTGGCTTCCTCTCACATATTTATACATGGCTATCATATCTCCTCTCAGCCTTCTCTTCTTCAGGCTAAACATGCCCAGCTCCTTAAGCCGCTCCTCATAGGGCTTGTTCTCCAGACCCTTGATCATTTTAGTCGCCCTCCTCTGGACACATTCCAGTTTGTCAATATCTCTCTTCAATTGTGGTGCCCAGAATTGGACACAATATTCCAGGTGTGGTCTAACCAAAGCGGAATAGAGCATGGGGAGCATTACTTCCCTGGATCTAGACACTAGACTCCTATTGATGCAGGTCAAAATCCCATTGGCTTTTTTTGCTGCCACATCACACTGTTGGCTCATGTTTAACTTGTTGTCCATTTGTTCAAAGCCTTTAATGGCCTCAGTTGCTGAATATCTCAAACTTCTAAAGAAAGACACTCGCAGTTCTCTCAGCTCCTTAAGCCGCTCCTCATAGGGCTTGTTCTCCAGACCCTTGATCATTTTAGTCGCCCTCCTCTGGACACATTCCGGATGGACGGTGAGAAGCAAGTTTACGATGTGCTGAGTGTTAAGTAGCTTCTAATGTACATAGCTGTAAAATAAAGTAGTTTATAGCCTAAAGTGGCTGTGATTGATCGTGTTCGTGCCTTGCTGTGCGGCCGATGTCACTGACAGAATACTCATGATCAACAAAAAGTATTGGAGTGTTTTGGGGGGAATTCACCTCGATTTGGGGGGGTTGTAGTTCACTTACATCCAGAGAGCTCTATGAACCCAAACGATGATGTATCTGGACCACACTTGGCACACATACCCAATATGCCCACATTTGAATACTGGGGGTGGGGGGTGGGGGGTTTGGAGAGATTTACCTTGATTTTTGGGAGTTGTAGTTCATCTACAACCAGAGAAACTGTGAACCCTACCAACGATGGACCTGGACCGAACTTGACATACAGAGCCCCCATGACCCACTAGATCAGTGTTTCTCAACCTGGGGGTCGGGACCCCTGAGGGGGTCACGAAGGGGTGTCAGAGGGGTCACCAAAGACCATCAGAAAACACAGTATTTTCTGTTGGTCATGGGATTGTGTGTAGGAAGTTTGGTCCAATTCTATCATTGGTGGGGTTCAGAACGCTCCTTGATTGTAGGTGAACTATAAATCCCAGTATCTACAACTCCCAAATGTCAAAGTCTATTGTCCCCAAACCCCATCAGTGTTCTCATTTGGGCATATTGAGTATCCGTGCTAAGTTTGGTCCAGATCCATCATTGTTTGAGCCCACAGCGCTCTTTGGATGTAGGCGAACTACAACTCCCAAACTCAAGGTTAATGCCCACCAAACCCTTCCAGTATTTTTCGTTGCTCATGGGAGTTCTCTGTGCAAACTTTGGTTTAATTCCATTGTTGGTGGGGTTCAGAATGCTCTTTGCTTACATGTTAACTATAAATCCCAGCAACTACAACTCCCAAATGACAAAATCAATCCCCTCGCCAACCCCACTAGTATTCAAATTTGGGCATACCAGGTATTTGTGCCAAATGTGCTCCAGTGAATGAAAATACATCCTGCAGATCATTATTTACATGGTGATTCATAATGTTAGGGTTATGGTTGGGGGTCACCAGAACAAGAGGAACTGTATTAAGGGGTCGCGGCATTAGGAAGATTGAGAACCACTGCACTAGATACATACCTGCTAATTTCTTCAGAGCCCATATGGAAAAGCAGGTCCACCGATGTCAGGCCCAAGACCACCCCATTGATCTCCAATGTGCAAGGATCTGAGGCAAAGAGCACCCTCTGAAAAGAGACAAAAAGGGGAGAGAGTTGGTCAGTTTGCAAAACAGCAGAGCCCTCGACACAGATTTCTAATTCAATTTAATGTAGCTTTTAAAAGATTTACAAGAGAAACATAGAATCCTAGAGTTGAAAGAGACCTCATGGGCCATCCAGTCCAACCCCATTCTGCCAAGACGCAGGAAAATTGCATTCAAAGCACCCCTGACAGATGGCCATCCAGCCTCTGTTTAAAAGCTTCCAAAGAAGGAGCCTCCACCACACTCCGGGGCAGAGAGTTCCACTGCTGAACGGCTCTCACAGTCAGGAAGCTTGGAAGAGCTCTGTACATAATAAAACAAGAAATGTACAACATACATATAACATGCACATATGTTAAGTTGTATGTATGTTGTCTCTGTGTGTGTGTGTGTGTGTGTATACTGGGCCAGAGATGAAGAGAGAGGGGCTCAGGGGACAGTTCCACCTTGTCTCCTGTGCTATGCTAATAATATAATATAATATAATATAATATAATATAATAATATTATAATGTAACACAATATACTCCTCCTCCTCCTCCTACTACTACTACTACTACTAATAATAATAATAATATATTATAATTATATATGTTATAGGTAGGTAAGGTAGTCCCCTGACATTAAGTCCAGTCATGTCTGACTCTGGGGTGTGGTACTCATCTCCATTTCTAAGCCGAAGAGCCAGTGTTGTCTGTAGACACCTCCAAGGTCATGTGGCCAGCATGACTGCATGGAGCACTGTTACCTTCCCACCGGAGCGGTACCTATTGATCTACTCACATTTGCATGTTTTCAAACTGCTAGGTTGGCAGAAGCTAGGGCTGACAGCGGAAGCTCACGCCGCTCCCCAGAATCGAACCTGCGACCTTTCGATCAACAAGCTCAGCAGCTCAGTGCTTTAATACACTGCGCCACCGGGGGCTCCTTATATATGTTATACTACATGTAATATTACTAAAAATATTACATTATAATAGTATAGTACAATATAGTATCCAGCCTCTGTTTAAAAGCTTCCAAAGAAGGAGCCTCCACCACACTTCGGGGCAGAGAGTTCCACTGCTGAACGGCTCTCAGAGTCAGGAAGCTCGGAGGAGCTCTGTACATAATAAAGCAAGAAATGTACAACATACATATAATATGCACATATCTTAAGTTGTATGTGTGTTGTGTGTGTGTGTGGGTATACTGGGCAGGAGTGAAGAGAGGAGGGGGCAGGGGACAGTTCCACCTTATCTCCTGTGCTATGCTAATAATATAATATAATATAATATAATATAATATAATATAATATAATATATTATATTATAATGGCGCTCCATGCAGTCATGCCGGCCACATGACCTTGGAGGTGTCTACAGACAACGCTGGATCTTTGGCTTAGAAATGGAGATGAGCACCACACCCCAGAGTCAGACATGACTGGACTTAATGTCAGGGGACTACCTTTACCTAATATAATATAATATAATATAATCTATATAAATAAAAATGTAGTGTTCGTTTGTGGGATTAACAGCACTCAAAAACCACTGGAGAAATTGCTGCCAAATTTGGACACAAGGCACCTAACAACCCAATGTATGTCCTTCACTCAAAAATTATGATTTTGTCATTTGGGAGCTGTTGTTGCTGGGATTTATAGTTCACCTACAATCAAAGAGCATTCTGAACTCCATCAACGATGGAATTGAATTATAAGTTGCTTACCTGTAACTGTAGTTTCCTGAGTAGTCACCTACGAATTTGCACACATGGTATTCCTGCGCCTGCGCAGTTCAACTTCGGAACCTTCTAGAATTAAAAGAAGACATTTTAAGACATTGCCTGGCCCCGCCCCCCCTCCCCCCTCCCCTCTCGAGTGTATATATAGCCCACGCGGGGCCAGGCCCCCTCAGTTCTCTTCCGCCAAATCGCAGAAGGCGGGGGCATGACACTCGAGGGGAGGAAGGGCGGGTTGTGCAAATTCGTAGGTGACTACTCAGGAAACTACAGTTACAGGTAAGCAACTTATAATTTCCTGTCGTAGTCAACTACGAATTGCACACATGGTAGACTAGCAAGCTACTAACCCTGGAAGGTGGGCGTCATGCCACCGCCGAGAACAAAACCGATCTCCCAAACTCAGCTGCCCTCCTGGAAACCACATCCAGCTTGTAGTGCGACACGAAGGTAAGTGGCGTCGTCCAGATGGCCGCCTTGCAGATAGCATCCAATGACACACCCCTCATGAAGGCAACAGACGTCGACATCGCTCGGGTCGAGTGGCCCTTAACCTGTTGAGGTAAGTCTTTTCCCGACAGTTTGTAACACAAACGAATCGTGGACACCATCCAAGAGGAAAAACGCTGAGAAGAAACCGGCAGACCCCTTGTATCTTTACGATACTTAATAAACAGTCTTGGGGTCTTCCTTATCCCCGCTGTTCTGTCTACATAAAATGCCAGAGCCCTACGAACATCCAGGCAATGCCAACCCTTCTCTAGGGACGTTGTAGGATTTTGAAAAAAGGAAGGGAGAACAATCTCCTGCGACATATGAAAAGTCGTAGAAACTTTGGGAAGAAAAGCAATGTCTGTGCGCAAAACAACCTTATCTTTATGGAATTTAAGATAAGGCGGGTCGACCCGTAATGCGCACAATTCACTGGCCCTCCGAGCCGATGTAATGGCCACTAAAAAGGCCACCTTCCATGAAAGATATGATAAATCTATTGTCGCCAGCGGCTCAAAGGGAGGCCTCATCAAAGCAGATAACACCAACTCTAAACTCCATGAAGGGGAAACAGGGGCTACACAAGGCCTAGTATTAGCAATACCCCTCAAGAAAGTTTTAACTACTGGGTCCCCAAAACATGAGGGGAGACCCGCTTTGCGCCGAAACCAAGAAATGGCGGCTAAATAACACTTTAAAGACGAACCCGAAAGGCCCGCATCTAACAGTGAGACCAAAAAATCAAGAACCAACGAAACGGGTGCTTTCTCGGGCACAATACCCTTTTGTGCCGTAAAATTTTTAAACCTAGCCCATTTATATAAGTAAGATCTTTTCGTAGAGGGCCTATGAGCCGCTTCGATAATAGAGAGGACCGGCTGAGATAGATCAGAAAAAACAGTCAATGGCTCGGTCTCACGAGCCACGCTGTAAGCCCGAGCTGATGAACCTCGGGATACAGCACCTGCCCCCCTTGAGACGTCAGGAGATCTGATCTGTGGCGAAAATGGAGAAATTTGCTCCCTGACAATTGAAAGAGTGGGGCAAACCAAGGCTGGCGAGGCCACCAGGGAGTCACTAGGACGCAATGCGCATTGTCCCTTCTGATTTTCGCCACCACCCGAAGTAGCAGAGGGAAGGGGGGAAACGCATAAACCAGTCTGCCTCCCCAATTGTGGAGAAACGCATCCCCTAGGCAACCTATCTGCGGCCTCGGATGACAACGGGCGCAAAACAACCGGCACTTGGTGTTCTGAGGAGTCGCAAACAAGTCCACCTCCGGCACGCCCCAGAGTCTGAACAGGTCGGTCGAGACCTCCCTGTTTAGGGACCACTCGTGGTGGGCCATGGGACTCCTGCTCAGTACATCCGCGAGACCGTTGTCCACCCCCGGGATGTGCGTGACTATGAGATGGATCCCCCTGCTGATGCACCAATTCCAAATTTCCAGGCACAGGTCCAGCAAGGGTCCTGAGTGGGTGCCGCCTTGTTTGTTTAGATAGTACAGCACCGTGGTGTTGTCGGTGAGTACTTGGATGACTTTTCCTGACACCACTCTTTCGAAAGACTTCAGACCCCTGTCCACCGCAAGTAGCTCGAGCATGTTTATGTGCATGGCGGCTTCGCTTGTGGACCACGCCCCGTGGGCGATTAGACCCTGGGAGTGAGCCCCCCACCCCGTGAGGGACGAGTCTGTAGTCATAGACCTGACAGGAGACGGAGGCTGGAAGGGGAGGCCCTGGCAAACCCAGCACTCGTCCGTCCACTCCGAAAGAGAGTGTCTGATATTGGGTGGGATTACAAGTCTGGTAGAAGGGTGGTCCCAAAGGGGGTTGAAAACTGACAGAAACCAAAACTGAAGGGGCCGCATTTTCAGTTGGGCGTAAGGGGTGACAGCTGTGGTCGACGCCATATGCCCCAATAACACCTGTACTTGCTTCGCTGTGATTGTGGGAGCAGCGACAGCCTGACTGACTAACTCCCGCAATTTGATGAAACGGTCTGGAGGAAGATAGGCCTTCTGGGAGACAGAGTCCAACAGTGCCCCGATGAACTGAATCCGTCTGACAGGTGTGAGGGAAGACTTCTCCAGATTGATGACCAGACCTAGGGACTGGAGTAAAGACAAAATGATAGAGACATGATGTTTTAGCTGCTCAGGCGAGCTGGCAACAATCAGCCAATCATCAATATAGGGGTAAACCGTTATTCCCCTGGTGCGGAGATGAGCCGCTACCACCGACATACATTTAGTAAAAACCCTGGGCGCTGTCGAAAGCCCGAAAGGGAGGGCGTTGTAACAGTAAGCCTGGTGGCCAATCATGAAGGCCAAAAATCTACGGTGCTGAGGGACTATGGAGATATGAAAATAGGCATCCCTTAAGTCCACCGTAGCGAACCAAGCGCCCTGGAATAGCAATGGCAGGATCATGGACAAAGTGACCATTCTGAATCTCTTTGGCGAAATGTGTTTATTAAGAGATCTAAGATCCATAATGGCTCGGAAGCCTCCACTTCGTTTATTCACCAAAAAGTACCGTGAGAAAAAACAGTATTGAAACATAGCGGGGTTAACGACAGACACGGCCCCTTTACCCAACAAGGTTTGAACTTCCCCTAACAGGGGCAAAGAAACAGGTGTGGAAATCAGTTCTCCCGTAGGAGGTACATCTTCGAACTCAATCCTGTAACCATTCTTAACAATAGAAAGGACCCATTTATCCGAGGTGATTCGTGCCCACGCATCGTAAAAGGGGGCCAACCTCTCATAGAACGATGTAGGAACCGGGCAACAGGCCCCAGATGGTTCAACCGGTAAACCAAATGACTGAGGAACCAAGGAACAATCTCCCTCTGGTTGACCCCTGCAAAGCCCCCCCTCCATGTCAAACCCGCTTCTTGGAGGCTGGTTGGGATCTGGGTTTATTTTGGAACGATTGAAATTTAGCTCTGGATCCATAGGGGGCTCTACGATTAGTTTGGAACCTAGAGAAACCCGAGTTACGATTCCTATAAGGGCCTGCAAAGGAGTTGGAATAGGGCCTGCGGAAACCGGAAGGCTGTTGTTGCTGCCACCGTGATTTTGGCTGCGGGCTCGACTGCCATGAGTAACCAAATTTACTAGCCGCCTGGCGGACCTCCTGCTTACTCTTTAACTTTTCGTCAGTTTCTGGGTTGAAAAGACCATCCACATGCAGTGGAAGGTCTTCTGCTAGGGCCTTGCCCTCGTCCGAAAGACTGGCCGCCCTAAGCCAAGCGTGCCTCCTGATCGAAGTGGCGGTGGCAAAAAGATTGCCCGCCACTTCGGCCAGGTGCTTCGCAAAATCCTTCTGGAAGCGCGACAACACAATGGCTTCCTCCTGCAAAGCTTTGGGGAAGCGTTGGTTCTCTGGTGGCAGGGAGTCTAAATGAGGCAAAATCTGCATCCACAAAAATTTTTGGTAACCCGCCATGTAGGTGGCAAAATGGGACATCCGCGTGAGTAGTCCCGCTGAAATGTGGGCCTTCCTTCCCAATGAATCCACCTTTCTACCCTCTCTATCGGGGGGAGTGGTTAAAGCGCCTTTCTGGCGTTTAGATTTGGCCACCTCGGCCACCACGGTATTAGGGCGAGGGGGGTTAGAAACCCATTTCGCCGATGACAAGTCAATTCTGTACAGAGAGTCTACTCTCCTGGGGATGGCAGCCACCGAGGGTGGGGCAACATCGGACACTCTCGCCAATTTGAGGAGGTAAGGAAGGGGAGGCAAGGCTGTGGAGGACGCGATGTTCTGCTCATCCAACGGGAACATCGGGTCCTCCACGTGTTCGGAAGGCTTTGGGGCCGGTAAGTCCAGGGCTTTTATCATCCTGCCCAAGAGAGAGGCAAATTTATTGAAATCAGGGGGTCTATCCAAAGTCTCGTCTGCAGCCCCCGCGGCCTGGGCGGACGCAGGGGAGTCGGGGGCTGAGTCAAAGTTCTCAACGTCCTCAAGTCTATAGTCCGGCTCCTCTCCAGCCAGGTCATTCGGCTGGGCAGCGGTGATCTGCAGATCCCCTTCGCAAAGCATTGGAAGGAGGGGGGTACCCTGAGTGGAGGGAGGTACTGGGTTTCCTCCCCTACCTGATGCCACCGCAGAAGAGTGCACCACAGTAGAAGGATGCGCCATAAAACTGGAACTTCCAGGCAGTACACTTGAAGGCCCCTGGGGAGGGGGAGGGGCGACCGGCGCTGCCACACTGTGTCCTGGAATGGGCAGGACTGGAGTGGACGATATCGGAAGGGGCGTCTGGAAAGGGCCCGGTGTGGGCACAAACACGTACTGCCCTGTCGAAGACAGCTGCCAGAAACCTTGACATGGCAGAGATGGAGGCGCTGGAGCAGGCATCCGGCGTCCCCTGCGGGAGGAGGATCGGGACCATCTGGAGCGGCGTCTCCTCCTCGAGCAACCAGAGGAGGAGGAGGAGGAGGAGGATGAGGAAGAAGAAGAGGGCGATCTGCGCCTCCGACGCCTGGACCCCCGAGAGCATCGTGATGGCGAACGCGCGCGCCTCGGCCTGCGCGAACCTCGCCGCTGTAGATCTGGTGGCTGTAAAATCCTCTCTTCACCTCCGCGCTCGCGTTCGGCAGGCATCGAGGGAGGGGAGGCGCGCTGTGGAGCTGCGTCTCCAAATATGGAAGGGGAGGGGCCCGCCATGAGAAGAGGGGGCGAAGCCACGCCCACGCCTGGGAGGAGAGCCGGCATCGAGGGAGTCAGCTGGTCGGCAGGAGCAATCCCGGTATCGGGAGGGACTGTCTCTCCTGCCTGCGCTCCCAGATCCCCCGACATCGGAGGGGTAAGGCCAGGCATCATCAGAGGCGAGACCGCCCGCCCCTCGATCAGGGGCGGCGCCGGTGCGGAGGACGCAGGGGCCGCTTCCCCTGCTGGAAGCACTGGCAGCAAGCTCGTGGGGCCTATCGGCTGGGCCGAGGCCGAAGGCTGCTGGAAAGAGGCTTGCGGAGCCTCCAGAGAGGGCGCTCGCTCTCCCCGCTGGTGCGCAGGCGTGAGGCGCGTCGGGGGGGAGTGAAGAGCTGCTGCGTTTCCCGCCTTTCTAATGGAGCCCGAAGGCCCCGGGGCAGCCAGGGCGCCATCTTGGGTGGCATCTTTAGCCTTTTTGATCTTCTTTTTGGCCACTCCGCCATGTTGTGGCTGCTTAAAATCGGGTAAGTTTACCGGCTTGGCGGCCT
The DNA here is from genome assembly GCF_037176765.1 of Anolis sagrei. NCBI lineage: Eukaryota > Metazoa > Chordata > Lepidosauria > Squamata > Anolidae > Anolis > Anolis sagrei. Next base: position 10,754,663 of record NC_090032.1, read on the forward strand.
GGGCGGCCGGGGGTGGCGGGAGGAGAGCTCTCTCATACAGGGCGGCTTTTAATCTAGAGACCCTGTTCTTGCGGGTCTGAGGCGTAAAGGCCTGGCAGATCTTGCAGGATTGGCCCAGATGAGCTTCCCCCAGGCAAGTGAGACACAATGAGTGCCCATCCGTGTCCGGAAGAGTGTTGGGACACTGGGTGCACTTTTTAAACGACGTGGTCGCCATTAGAGCGGTGCTGGGGCGAGCCGTCAAAACCAGTCGGGGGATAGACAAGAGAGAGGTCGATAGAACAGTCCAGGTCAGAGAGCCAGAGAAACACGATAGCCAGTCCGGGTCTAAAACAAGAGTCTACCTACGAGTTGTCACGAAGAAGGTTCTCTAGTTGAATCGCTGGGCGGATAAAGAGAACTGGAGGGGGCCTGGCCCCGCGTGGGCTATATATACACTCGAGAGGGGAGGGGGGAGGGGGGGCGGGGCCAGGCAATGTCTTAAAATGTCTTCTTTTAATTCTAGAAGGTTCCGAAGTTGAACTGCGCAGGCGCAGGAATACCATGTGTGCAATTCGTAGTTGACTACGACAGGAAACCAAACTTGGCACACAGAACTCCCCTGACCAACAGAAAATACTGGAAGGGTTTTGGTGGGCATTGATCTTGAGTTTGGGAGTTGTAGTTCACCTATATCCAGAGAGCACTATGGACTCAAACAATGATGGATCTGGACCAAACTTGGCACAAGCACTCAATATGCCCAAATATGAACACAGGTGGAGTTTGGGGGAAATAGACCTTGACATTTGACAGTTGTAATTACTGGGATTTATAGTTCACCTACAATCATTCTAAATCCCACCAACGTTAGAATTGGGCCAAACCTTCCACACAGAAGCCCCATGACCAACAAAAAATACTGTGTTTTCTGATGGTCTTTGGTGATCCCACTAACACCTCTTTATGACCTCTGCAGGGGTCCCGACCCCCAGGTTGAGAAATGGTGCCTTAAGGCCATCCAGTCGAACTCCCTTCACCAGGCAAGAAAACATAACTAAAACCCTCCTGATAAACAGTCATCCAGCCATAGGTATAGATAGATAGATATGATTCACACACACACACACACATATATATACGTATATGACAGATATAGTATCATAGATTTGAAAGGGACCCCTAAAGAAGGACAATTATATGTTGCATGTTACAGAGTGGGCACACTAGACAATCTGCATGTTCCTGAGTAGGCAAAACAAGAAATACTGTTGACCCACAAGCATCAAGAAATTACATATATTAGAAACCAACACTTTCTCATTACTTTATTTTCCAGATCACCAAACTGGGCCACAGCAATGCGTGGCAGGGGATAGCTAGTATCTATCTATATATATAAATGTTCTGTGCATAATGAGTACCTTAAAAACAAAAGAACCAATGAACGAAATCACACCAAATTTGGCAACAAAACGTCTCACAACACAAGGAGTGACCATCACTCAAAAAATTAAGATTTTGTCATTTGGGAGTTGTAGTTGCTGGGATTTATAGTTCACCTACAATCAAAGAGCATTCTGAACTCCATCAATGATGGAACTGAACCAAACTTGGCACACAGAACTCCCCTGACCAACGGAAAATACTGGAAGGGTTTTGGTGGGCATTGATCTTGAGTTTGGGAGTTGTTGTTCACCTACATCCAGAGAGCACTGTGGACTCAAACAATGATGGATCTGGACCAAACTTGGCACAAGCACTCAAGACGCCCAAATACGAACACAGATGGAGTTTGGGGGAAATAGACCTTGACATTTGGGAGTTGTAGTCACTGGGATTCACAGTTCACCTACAATCAAAGAGTATTCTGAACCCTATCAATGACAGAATTGGGCCAAATGTCCCACACAGAATCCCCATGACCAACAGAAATTACTTAAGGCCATCCAATCCAACTCCCTTCATCAGGGCAAGAAAACATAATCAAAGCCCTCCTGACAAAGAGCCATCCAGCCATAGATATAGATAGATAGATATGATTCACACACAGAGAGATATAGTATCATAGATATGAAAGGGACCCTTAAAGAAGGACAATGATATGTTGCATATTCCAAAGTAGGCAAACCAGACACTCTGCACATCAACACTGACAAAGAAACAGCAAGAAATCCTGTTTACACAACGAGCATAAAGGAATTACATATATTAGAAACCAACACTTTCTCATTACTTTATTTTCCAGATCACCAAACTGGGCCACAGCAATCGATCGACATTATTTTTGGCTAAGGGACAATGCAAACATGGGTCAAGGCTCATGCTTGGACTGTGAGTCCCAGCATTCCTAATGCAACGCAGGAGATTTCTGGTGGGAAATTCTAGGGTCAGGCTGAGGTAAGGTTTCTCTTGAGGGAGTTCCCTGCAAATGAAGAGGAAAGGAGGAAAAGAAATGACCGGCCGAGATTATGCAAACCGAGCAAGGGAAGTCCCCATTTCCTTTCTCAGGATGACACACATTTCCTGGCAGATTGGAAATGCAATCTCCTCCACCCTCAGAAGAAGACTTTTGCAAGAAAAAAAAACACATAGGATTTTTTTAAACCCACCAAATTGTACTTTCGCTTCACTTTCCCCAATCCAGACAAGGGATCGGAAGTGTCAGTTGCTTCACAAAAAGTGTATGCATGTATGTTTGTTCTGCAAAGGCTTCTACGTGGATTGAAGGAACAGGACCAAACATGGTGGAAAGACCCTTGACGATGCAACTTAAAATACTGGTGGGGTCCTTCCCCATCCCTTGGCTGCTAGCCTGGCTGAGAGAGTCTGGAAGTTGGGGTCCCCAAAAGCAAGATTTCCACATTGTGCCCTTTGCTCAGTGACTGCCTTTCTTTAACCACCAGCGCCACCTAGTGGTGGCTGAGCTACTAGAATAATAGAATCCTAGAGTTGGAAGAGACCTCATGGGCCATCCAGTCCAACCCCATTCTGCCAAGAAGTAGGAAAATTGCATTCAAAGCACCCCCGACAGATGGCCATCCAGCCTCTGTTTCAAAGCTTCCAAAGAAGGAGCCTCCACCACACTCCGGGGCAGAGAGTTCCACTGCTGAACACTCTCACAGTCAGGAAGCTCGGAGGAGCTCTGTACATAATAAAACAAGAAACGTACAACATACATATAACACACACATATGTTAAGTTGTATGTGTGTTGTGTGTGGGTCTGTGTGTGTATACTGGGCCAGAGTGAAGAGAGAGGGGGCCAGGGGACAGTTCCACCTGTGTTATGCTAATAATATAATATAATATAATATAATATAATATAATATTGTAATACAATATAAGACTACTACTACTAATAATAAAAATTATTATATCATAATTATATATGTTATATTACATGTAATATTACTAATAACATTACATTATAATAGTATAGTATAATATAGTATCCAGCCTCTGTTTAAAAGCCTCCAAAGAAGGAGCCTCCACCACACTCCGGGGCAGAGAGTTCCACTGCTGAACAGTTCTCACAGTCAGGAAGCACTTCTTCATGTTCAGGTGGAATCTCCTTTCTTGTAGTTTGAAGCCATTGTTCCATTGCGTCCTAGTCTCCAGGGCAGCAGAAAACAAGCTTGCTCCCTCCTCCCTATGACTTCCTCTCACATATTCATACATGGATATCATGTCTCCTCCCATCCTTCTCTTCTTCAGGCTAAACATGCCCAGCTCTTTAAGCTGCTCCTCATAGGGCTTGTACTAGCACTCTCTTAACTGATGCCAATTAAGCCACCAAGGGAAGGAAGAGAAGTCCTGTTTATGTCTTCATATCTTCATCCCATTTATTCAAAACCTATTTCCTTTCTTTTTATCCATTTTCCTGTTTATATCCATCTTCACACGAAGTTTCTTGGAGCAGAATGAAATACTCAAGACGCAATTGCAAACCGTGCCAACAAAGAGAAAAAATAAGACAAGTGCAAAGAAGCACGAATGGATGTCCAAAGAACTAACTGTGCTAAGACACAAAAGAGACATGCACAAGAAGTGGAAAATGGGAGAAATCACCAAAGAAGAATTCAAACAAATAGCCAACACCTGTAGGGAAAAGGTCCGCCAGGCTAAAGCACAAAACGAGCACAGGCTTGCCAGGGACATTAAAAACAATAAAAAGGGCTTCTTTTCTTATGTCAGTAGAAAAAGGAAAAACAAGGAGGCGATAGGGCCTCTTCGAGAAGATGGGGCAATACTGACAGGGGATAGGGAAAAGGCAGAACTACTTAATGCCTTCTTTGCCTCGGTCTTCTCACAAAAAGAAAGTCATCTTCAACCTCAGCAAGATGGAGTGGATGAGGGATTAGAGGACATCCAACCCCAAATTGGGAATCCAGTCGTCCAGGAATACCTGACCGCTCTAAATGAGTTCAAGTCCCCAGGACCAGATCAACTACACCCAAGAGTATTGAAGGAACTAGCGGAAGTAATTTCCGAACCATTGGCAACCATCTTTGAGAGTTCTTGGAGAACGGGAGACGTTCCAGCACACTGAAGGAGGGCCAATGTGGTCCCAATCTTCAAGAAGGGAAAAAAGGATGACCCAATCAACTACCGTCCGGTCAGCCTCATGTCGATACTAGGCAAGATTCTGGGGTTGGATTGGATGTCCCATGAGGTCCCTTCCAACTCTTTGATTCTATGATTCTTTGCAAAATGCAGGAGACTCTCAGGTAACTGCCACCACTGGGAATAAGTAGTTGCCAAATAAATTTCTGCTCCACAGTCTATTCAAGGTAGTCAATGCTAAAATTGTCAAATAAAAAGCCTATACAACCAGAATTAAAATATTGGTTTCAAGTCTAGAGGAAACGATAAAAACAGGTGGGAAACCAAAATCTGGCGTTGCCAAACAGAACTCAGAAACAAATAATTGCAAGTAAAGAAATAAACAAACCACAACAAGAGCAAAGTGAGTATTGGGAAGTACCTTCTCGTCTTCTTTTGACAGATCGAAGCCGGAGAACGGAGGCTGGGGATAAACATAGACATGGTGGACGTCTCTCAGAGAAGGGACGATGACCAGGCGCGATCCAGCACTAAAGTTTGGGGGAGAAAAGAGAAATATATATATACTAGCTTGGGGGACCTGGCGATGCTCAGGTTATTTGAAAAAGGCATTGTTTGTTTTGGGTGTTCGGTAATATCAGTTTGGCAATTTGTAACGTCGTCCGATGTCGGCTGGGTTCAGTGTTCTCCGGATAAGGGTGAACTACAACTCCCATATGTCAAGGACAATCACCCCCAGATCCTGTCTGTATTCGCAGTTAGCCATATAGGGTCTGTGTGCTAAGTTTTGTGCAGATCTGACATCAGCTGGATTCAGTGCTCTCTGGATAAGGGTGAACTACAACTCCCATATGTCAAGGACAATCACCCCCAAACCTTGTCTGTATTCGTAGTTAGTCATATTAGGTCTGAGTGCCAAGTTTGGTGCCGATCTGACATCGGCTGGGTTCAATTCTCTCTGGATAAGGGTGAACTACAAATCCCATATGTAAAGGACACTCATCCTTAAACCCAATGTTTACACACAGTTGGCCATGTTGGGTCTGTGTGCCAAGTTTGGTCCAGGTCTATTGTTGGTGGGGTCACAGTGCAGGGTGAACTACAACTTCCATCATGTTGAGTCAGTCCCTCAACCCACTTTTTGTTTGACCAATTATAACGAATCACACAGCTGTACCACCAAATTATAACGATGACACCACTACAGATTAGAGGGAGAAATGGTTGTTGAAACCATTTAGAAGTTAGGAACTGGGAACCACTGGAACTGTGAGACTTAAAAGCATTATTTAAAAGGTTTCCGCTGCCACCATATTACTAAAGAACAGGCTGAGGTACTATTGAGAGGTAGTTCAGTAACACGCTCTGTATTACTCTAGTTTTATTAGAGGCTGGTAGAAAGCTGACTTGAATAACACTTTTACTATTTTACTGACACAAAAGCACAGTATGTATGTATGTATTATTATTATTATTGCACAATATAAAAGCACAGTATGTATTATTATTATTATTATTATTTTACTGACACAAAAGCACAGTATGTATTATTATTATTATTATTATTACTATTGCACAGTATAAAAACAGTGTGTATTGCTGTTATTATTATTATTTTACTGACACAAAAGCACAGTATGTCACCGCAAACGAGATCTATATGCTGGATTTCGTATCACAAAATCACAAGTCGAACACTTCCCAAACGTCTAGGACTGTGTGATATTATTATTATTATTATTATTATTATTATTATTATTGGACTCCCCACCCACATACATATTTTTCCTTATGTGTGTATGTATGTCTCTCTGTGTGTATATAAGGCTGAAGCTACATTACAAAATGTACCTGTTCTGACTTACATACAAATTCAACTTAAGAACAAGCCTACAGAACCTCTCCTGTTTGTATATAAACAGAACTCCAAGGTTGGGAGTGTTAGCAACAGAGAAGGCAAAAATAAAAATCTGATAAATCCAAGAGAAGGGCCACGTCTTTACCTCCTTGTCTCTTCAATTATGGATTTCAGGCACATCTTGAAGATGTCTTCAAAGGAGCTGGTGAACTGGCAGTCCTAAAAGCAACACAAAAGCCATAAGTGGGAGCTCAGTGGACTAACACACACAAGTTCAAAACATTCTGCGCAAAAAAGATCTAGGAGTCTTAGGAGAAAATAAGTTGAACGTGAGTCAACAACATGATGCTGCAGCGAAAAAGGCCAATGCAATTCTAGACTGTATCAATAGGAATCTAGTGTCTGGATCAAGGGAAATCATAGCTCCACTCTGTTCCGCTTTGGTCAGACCTCACCCGGAATAACCCTGTGTTTGGTTCTGAAGACGGAAATGGACAAGAAGGAAAGTGTCCAGAAAAGGGCCACCAAAACAGTCAAAGGCTTGGATTTATTATTCATTGATTTACAACATTTATATGTCGCCCTTCTCACCCTGAAGAGGTCTCAGAGCGGCTTACAAGATATATATACATAGGCAAAGGTAAAGGTTTTCCCCTGACATTAAGTCTAGCCGTGTCCGACTCTGGGGTATGGTGCTCATCTCCATTTCTAAGACGAAGAGCCGGTGTTGTCCGTAGACACCTCCAAGGTCATGTGGCTAGCATGACTGCATGGAGCGCCCTTACCTTCTCGCCGGAGCAGTACCTATTGATTTGCTAGGTTGGCAGAAGCTGGGACTGACATTGGAAGCTCACTCCACTCCCCGGATTTGAACTCACAACCTTTCGGGCAACAAGCTCAGCAGCTCAGCGCTTTAACCCACTGCGCCAACGGAGGCTCCAATATATTAAAGAATCAGCATAGTACAATACCAGTATTATATACTACTATATTGTACTACACTATTATATTGTATTATTATTAGTAACTAGCCATCCCCTGCCATGCGTTGCTGTGGCCCACTCTGGTGGTCATGGGGGTTCTGTGTGGGATTCAGAATGCTCTGTGACTGTAGGTAAACTATAAATCCCAGCAACTACAACTCCCAAATGTCAAGATTCTATTTCTCCCAAACTCCACCAGTGTTCACATTTGGGCATATTGAGTATTTGTGGAGAGTTTGGTCCATATCCATCATTGTTTGAGTCCACAGTGCTCTCTGGATGTAGGTGAACTACAACTCCCAAACTCAAGGTCAATGCCCACCAAACCCTTCTAGGGTTATCTGTTGGTCATGGGAGTTCTGGTGCCAAGTTTGGTTCAATTCCCTCGTTGATGGAGTTCAGAATGCTCTTTGATTGTAGGTGAACTATAAATCCCAGCAACTACAACTCCCAAATAACAAAATCATAATTTTTGAGTGATGGTCACTTTTTGTGTTGTCAGACGTTTCGTTGCCAAATTTGGTGTGATTTTGTTCATTGGTTCTTTTGTTTTTAGGGTACTCATTATGCACAGAGCATTTTTAGATAGATAGATAGAAAGATAGATAGATAGATAGATAGATAGATAGAACAATATATTATTAGCAGTATTATATTGCATTACATTATAATATTATAAATATTATACGGCCAATTCTCTCACGCCAGAAGTGACTTGCAGTTTCTCAAGTCACTCCTGACACACAATTTTTTTTATAAATATTATATGTACATACAATATATTATATTATATTATATTATATTATATTATATTACATTACATTATATTACAAGTAGCAGCCAGCAATGAAAGAACCAAGGCACTGACACCTCAAGCCCATCCTCTGTTTGGATATCAGCCAGCAAGCTAATGCCTTAGATCAAGAAATAGCTTCCTAAGCTCTACAGAGATACTTGCAGGAACACCTCAGCAAGCAAGAGTCCAAAAGTGGCAGGCTGAAACCCGGAAACTCAATGAGTGGCTGAAATCGGATGAGAAACTCCCTCCTGGGCACACAGAAGACTGGGTGACTAGGAAGGCGTTGATCAGATTGTGATCTGGGATCACGAGATGCTGAGCCAACCTTAAGAAATGGGGCTACAAAATGGAGTCTACAACATGTGAAAGCAAACCACAGAGCACTGACTACAATGCACCCTGAGCCCTGCCACATGCACAATGGATGACCTTCTCACAGCGACATCAGAGGTTCTCCAAGTGGCCAGCTTCTGCTCAAAGGACGTTTAGTACAAACTTTGTTTGTGGTTTTTCTCTACATTATCACTGTATTCTCAATTCGCTTCTGACACTATAAATAAATAAACGAACGAACTAACGAACTCCGGACTCACCTCCACTTGTTTGTGCTTCGCATCAAGGAAGGGCCCAAGCTGCAAACAATCGGAGGAAACCAAGTTATCCAAAGGGGAAAAAACAGTAGTTAAGCACCATGTTCCTTTCCGAAAATAAAGCTAATCAGAGTGTTGGATTATTTGGAAAAGGTAGAAGTGCTTGGTGCTTTCGTGCCAAGTTTGGAAAACACCAGAAAGCTTTGCCACAAAGTGTCTGCCAGGGATAAGCAAAATATAGATTGCTTGGGAGTCGGGTGATGGCTCCTTTTAAGCAGAGCCTGGATGGCCATCTGTCGGGAGGGCTTTGATTGTGTCACCCTGCATAGCGGAATTAGGTCGGGTTTGATGGCTTCTGGGGCTCCTTTCTAACTCTAATGTAATATAGATTGCGTTGGAGTCTGGTGGTAGCTCCTTTAAAGCAGTCTGGATGGCCATCTTTTGGGAGGGCTTTGATTGTGTCTCCCTACATAGCAGAATTAGGTTGGGCTGGATGGCCTCTGGGGCTCCTTTCTAACGGTAATGTAATATTGATTGCGTTGGAGTCTGGTGGTGGCTCCTTTTAAGCAGAGTCTGGATGTCCATCTGTCGGGAGGGCTTTGATTGTGTCGCCCTGCATAGCAGAATTAGGTCGGGCTGGATGGCTTAATCTATGTAATATATAGATTATAGATAATATATAATCTATATATTACATTATAACTCTAATGTAATATAGATTGCTTGGGAGTCTGGTGGTGGCTCCTTTAAAGCAGAGTCTGGATGGCCATCTGTCAGGAGGGTTTTGATTGTGTCATCCTGCATAGCAGAATTAGGATGTCCTCTGGGGCTCCTCTCTAACTCTAATGTAATATAGATTGCGTTGGAGTCTGGTGGTGGCTCCTTTTAAGTAGAGCCTGGATGGCCATCTGTCGGGAGGGTTTTGATTGTGTCGCCCTGCATAGCAGAATTTGGTTGGCCTCTGGGGCTACTTTCTAACTCTAATGTAATATGGATTGCCTGGCAGTCTGGTGGTGGCTCCTTTTAAGCAGAGTCTGGATGGCCATCTGTCGGGAGGGCTTTGATTGTGTCGCCCTGCATAGCAGAATTAGGTTGAGGTGGATGTCCTCTGGGGCTTCTCTCTAACTCTAATGTAATATAGATTGCGTTGGAGTCTGGTGGTGGCTCCTTTAAAGCAGAGTCTGGATGGCCATCTGTCGGGAGGGCTTTGATTGTGTCGCCCTGCATAGTGGAATTAGGTTGGGCTGGATGGCCTCTGGGGCTCCTTTCTAACTCTAATGTAATATAGATTGCATCAGAGTCTGGTGGTGGCTCCTTTTAAGCAGAGTCTGGATGTCCATCTGTCGGGAGGGCTTTGATTGTGTCGCCCTGCATAGCAGAATGAGGTTGGCCTCTGGGGCTCCTTTCTAACTCTAATGCAATATAGATTGCTTGGGAGTCTGGTGGTGGATCCTTTTAAGCAGAGTCTGGATGTCCATCTTTTGGGAGGGCTTTGATTGTGTCACCCTGCATAGCGGAATTAGGTCGGGTTTGATGGCTTCTGGGGCTCCTTTCTAACTCTAATGTAATATAGATTGCGTTGGAGTCTGGTGGTAGCTCCTTTAAAGCAGAGTCTGGATGGCCATCTTTTGGGAGGGCTTTGATTGTGTCTCCCTACATAGCAGAATTAGGTTGGGCTGGATGGCCTCTGGGGCTCCTTTCTAACGGTAATATAATATAGATTGCGTTGGAGTCTGTTGGTGGCTCCTTTTAAGCAGAGCCTGGATGTCCATCTGTCGGGAGGGCTTTGATTGTGTCTCCTTGCATAGCAGAATTACGTTGGCCTCTAGGGTCCTTTCTAACTCTAATGTAATATAGATTGCCTGGGAGTCTGGTGGTGGCTCCTTTTAAGCACAGCCTGGATGGCCATCTGTCGGGAGGGCTTTGATTGTGTCGCCCTGCATAGCAGAATTAGGTCGGGCTGGATGGCTTAATCTATGTAATATATAGATTATAGATAATATATAATCTATATATTACATTATAACTCTAATGTAATATAGATTGCTTGGGAGTCTGGTGGTGGCTCCTTTAAAGCAGAGCCTGGATGGCCATCTGTCGGGAGGGCTTTGATTGTGTCGCCCTGCATAGCAGAATGAGGTTGGCCTCTGGGGTTCCTTTCTAACTCTAATGTAATATGGATTGCCTGGCAGTCTGGTGGTGGCTCCTTTTAAGCAGAGCCTGGATGTCCATCTGTCGGGAGGGCTTTGATTGTGTCGCCCTGCATAGCAGAATTAGGTCGGGCTGGGTGGCTTAATCTATGTAATATATAGATTATATATAGATAATATGTAATCTATATATTACATTATAACTCTAATGTAATATAGATTGCCTGGGAGTTTGGTGGTTGCTCCTTTTAAGCAGAGTCTGGATGGCCATCTGTCGGGAGGGTTTTGATTGTGTCATCCTGCATATCAGAATTAGGTTGGCCTCTGGAGCACCTTTCTAACTCTAATGTAATGCAGATTGCCTGGGAGTCTGGTGATCACTCCTTTTAAGCAGAGTATGCATGACCATCTGTCGGGAGGTTTTAATTGTGTCTCCCTGCATCGCAGAATTAGGTTGGGCTGGATGGCTTCATCTATGTAATATATAAATTATATATTATGTATATATAATCTATATAGATTATATATAGATAATATATAATCTATATATTACATTATAACTCTAATGTAATATAAATTGCTTGGGAGTCTGGTGGTGGCTCAGTTTAAGCAGAGCCTGGATGTCCATCTGTCGGGAGGGTTTTGATTGTGTCTCCCTGCATAGCAGAATTACGTTGGCCTCTAGGGTCCTTTCTAACTCTAATGTAATATAGATTGCCTGGGAGTCTGGTGGTGGCTCCTTTTAAGCACAGCCTGGATGGCTATCTGTTGGGAGGGTTTTGATTGTGTTGCCCTGCATAGCAGAATAAGGTTGGGCTGGATGGCTTAATTTATGTAATATACAGATTATATATTATCTATATATAATCTATATAGATAATATACAATCTATATATTACATTATAACTCTAATGCTTGGGAGTCTGGTGGTGGCTCCTTTTAAGCAGAGCCTGGATGGCCATCAGTCGGGAGGGCTTTGATTGTGTCGCCCTGCATAGCAGAATCAGGTTGGCCTCTGGGGCTCCTTTCTAACTCTAGTGCAATATAGATTGCGTTGGAGTCTGGTGGTGGCTCCGTTTAAGCAGAGCCTGGATGGCCATCAGTCGGGAGGGATTTGATTGTGTCACCCTGCATAACGGAATTAGGCTGGTCTCTGGGGCTCCTTTCTAACTCTAATGTAATACAGATTGCTTGGCAGTCTGGTGGTGGTTCTGTTTAAGCATAGTCTGGATGGCTATCTGTTGGGAGGGCTTTGATTGTGTCATCCTGCATAGCAGAATTAGGTTGGCCTCTGAGGCTCCTTTGTAACTCTAATGCAATATAATTTGCATTGGAGTCTGGTGGTTGCTCCTTTTAAGCAGAGTCTAGATGGCCATCTGTCGGGAGAGTTTTGATTGTGTTGTCCTGCATAGCAGAATGAGGATGGCCTCTGGGGCTCCTTTCTAACTCTAATGTAATATAGATTGCGTTGGAGTCTGGTGGTGGCTCCTTTAAAGCAGAGTCTGGATGGCCATCTGTCGGGAGGGCTTTGGTTGTGTCTTCCTGTCTGGCAGAAGGGGGTTGGACTGGATGGCCTTTGGAGTTCCCTTCCAAGTCTAGGATTCTATGGAATCTTCAGCCTTACCAGGATGCAAACGTCTGGCTTGTCTTTATTAATGACGTTAATCAGGTCCAACAAAGGGTCGTATGTGATGCTGTCCGAAGTGGTGTATGGGCCACAGGCAACCAGGACCATCTGAGGCTCTGGATCTGAAAGGGAAAAAAGCAGAGACCCATCTAATGCAGTCTGAACAACACTAACCACACTTTGCAAACCCAAACTGGATTATATAGCAGTGTGGATCCAGCCGAAGGGCTCCAACACAGTCCCAGGATCTCACTCACCTTCAAGCAAATCTGTAGGTTTATGAAACGGAAGTGGCACTCCCTGAAGAGAGAAGAAATGAAAAGTATGTCGGGGATCAATAGCCTTACACGCTGTAGGAAGCAACTTTCAAGATTTCTACGAAACCGGAAAGCCATTTTCAGAAGACAAAAGTAAAGGTAAAGGTTTCCCCTTGACGTTAAGTCTAGTCGTGTCTGACTCTGAGGTTTGGTGCTCATCTCCATTTCATTGTCCATAGACACCTCCAAGGTCATGTGGCTAGTCTGACTACACGGAGCGCTATTACCTTCCCGCAGATGTGATCTACTCACATCTACGTGTTTTTGAACTGCTAGGTTCGCAGAAGCTGGGGCTAACAGTGGGAGCTCATCCCACTCCCGCTCATCCCACTCCTTGAATTAGAACAATGTATTATTATTATTATTAGTAGTAGCAGCAATAGTATCAATATAAGTATTAATACTGCTAGCACAATGTATTATTATTATTATTAGTAGTAGTAGTAGCAGTGGTATCAATATAAGTATTTATACTGCTAGCACAATGTATTATTACTATTATTATTAGAAGTAGTAGTAGCAGTAGTATCAATATAAATATTTATACTGCTAGCACAATGTATTATTATTATTAGTAGTAGCAGTAGTATCAAAATTAGTATGTATACCCATAGCATAATGTATTATTATTATTAGTAATAGTAGCAGTAGTATCAAAATTAGTATTTATACTAGCACAATGTATTATTATTAGTAGTAGTAGTAGCAATAGTAGTAGTAGCAGTAGTATCAATATTAGTATTTATACTGCTAGCACAATGTCTTATATTATTATTATTAGTAGTAGTAGTAGCAATAGTAGTAGTAGCAGTAGTATCAATATTAGTATTTATACCCATAACACAATGTATTATTATTACTAGAAGTAGTAGTAGTAGTAGCAGTAGTATCAATATTAGTATTTATACTGCTAGCACAATGTATTATTGGTAGTAGTAGTAGCAGCAGTAGTAGCAGTAATATCAATATTAGTATTTATACTGCTAGCACAATGTATTATTATTTGTAGTAGTAGTAGCAGCAGTAGTATCAATATTAGTATTTATACTGCTAGCACAATGTATTATTATTATTATTAGTAGTAGTAGCAGTAGTAGCAGTAGTATCAATATTAGTATTTATACTGCTAGCACAATGTATTATTATTATTATTAGTAGTAGTAGTAGTAGCAGTAGTATCAATATTAGTATTTATACTGCTAGCATAATGTATTATTATTATTATTAGTAGTAGTAGTAGTATCAATATTAGTATTTATACTGCTAGCACAATGTATTATTATTATTAGTAGTAGTAGTAGCAGTAGTAGCAGCATAAGTATTTAAACTGCTAGCACAATGTATTATTATTATTATTACTACTAGTAGTATCAATATTAGTATTTATACTGCTAGCACAATGTATTATTATTGTTATTATTATTACTAGTAGTAGTAGCAGTAGTATCAATATTAGTATTTATACTGTTAGAAAAATGTATTATTATTATTAGTAGTAGTAGCAGTAGTATAAATATTAGTATTTATACCCATAGCACAATGCATTAGTAGTAGTAGTAGCAGTAGTATCAATATTAGTATTTATACTGCTAGAACAATGTATTATTAGTAGTAGTAGCAGCAGTAGTTTCAAAATTAGTATTTATACCCACAGCACAATGTATTCTTATTAGTAGTAGTAGATCAATATTAGTACTTATATCGGTAGCACAATGTATTATTATTATTATTATTATTATTATTATTATTATTAGCAGTTCCACTGGTAGCACAATGTATTCTTTTATTAGTAGTTGTAGCAGTAGTATCAATGTTAGTATTTATATCGGTAGTACAATGTATTATTATTATTATTACTAGTAGTAGTAGTAGCAACAGCAGTAGTAGTAATATCTATACACATATTAAAAGTGAAAGTATGTATGTATGTGTGCGGCTAAGGTGTCCACTTAGACAGGCTCCCACTTCCATGAATAGCTAAGCTATAGCTCCCGCTACTCAGGAGATACCAAAGGCCCTTCCTCCAATGACATTGCTGTTTACAGTGAGTGCCATGAACATGTCCATGTCCTCCCCAAGCACCATACTGCCCACCATTTGATCCTAGATTTTATGTGTTTCCTCCACCACAGACATCCCAGTGTTCCTTACTCTCTCCATTGGTGTGGAATTTGCATGACCCCCACCCACTGCCTCTCCATTAACCTTATCCTATTTTTTTCTATGGCACACAGCAAACAGAGGAATGGATCAGCAACTGAGCACACCAGGTGTATTTATACACAACGGAGTCTCAAAGTGGCTAACCGTAAATACGAATATTGATACTACTAATAATAATACATTGTGCTATGGCTATAAATACTAATATTGATACTACTTGTACTACTACTAATAATAATACATTGTGCTACGGATATAAATACTAATATTGATACTACTTGTACTACTACTAATAATAATACATTGTGCTACGGGTATACATATTAATATTGATACTACTACTACTACTAATAATAATAATAATACATTGTGCTACGGATATAAATACTAATATTGATACTACTTGTACTACTACTAATAATACATTGTGCTACGGGTATAAATATTAATATTGATACTACTTCTACTACTACTAATAATAATACATTGTGCTACGGGTATAAATACTAATATTGATACTACTTCTACTCCTACTAATAATAATACATTGTGCTACGGGTATAAATATTAATATTGATACTACTTCTACTACTACTACTACTAATAATAATAATAATACATTGTGCTACAGGTATACTAATATTGATACTACTTCTATTAATAATAATAATACATTGTGCTACGGGTATAAATACTAATATTGATACTATTGCTACTACTAATAATAATAATACATTGTGCTACGGGTATAAATATTAATATTGATACTACTTCTACTACTAATAATAATAATACATTGTGCTACGAGTATAAATATTAATATTGATACTACTTCTACTACTACTACTAATAATAATAATACATTGTGCTACAGATATACTAATATTGATACTACTTCTATTAATAATAATAATATATTGTGCTATGGGTATAAATACTAATATTGATACTACTTCTACTACTACTAATAATACATTGTGCTACGGGTATAAATACTAATATTGATACTACTTCTACTACTACTACTAATAATAATAATACATTGTGCTACAGGTATACTAATATTGATACTACTTCTATTAATAATAATAATACATTGTGCTACGGGTATAAATACTAATATTGATACTATTGCTACTACTAATAATAATCATAATACATTGTGCTAGCAGTATGTGAATTAAATGTGTGAATTAAAACCTAATACACAAAAACATTAAAAAATAGCATTTAAATTTAGAAGTTTTAAACATCAGCAGTTGGAACCAATAAAAAACTAACACAAGATAGCATAAAACCAATGGGGAAAAAGCCCAGGCAGAGCATTAGTAATACATCAAATTTCTCACCTCATATAGTTTGGATGCAAAAAACTGCTTCCCGGTACTGTTGATGCCTTCCATAACAACAACCTAAAAACAGGAAAAATGGGAAAGACTTTCAGGTTTCTGACTTTCTAATGTTTACTTATCTGTCTGTACCACAAAAGTACAGGAGAGAAGGAAAGAAAGGAAGGAAGAGAAGGAAGGAGAGAAGGAGGGAAAGAAGAAGGGAAAGAAGGAGGGAAGGAGAGAAAGAAGGGTAGAGAAGGAAGGAAGGAGAGAAGGAAGGAGAGAAGGAGGGAAAGAAGAAGGGAAAGAAGGAGGGAAGGAGAGAAAGAAGGAAAGAAAGAAGGGTAGAGAAGGAAGGAAGGAGAGAAGGAAAGAAAGAAAGGAAGAGAAGGAAGGAAAGGAGGGAAAGAAGGAGGGAAGGAGAGAAAGAAGGAAAGAAAGAACAGTAGAGAAGGAAGGAAGGAGAGAAGGAAAGAAAGGAAGAGAAGGAAGGAGAGAAGGAGGGAAAGAAGAAGGAAAAGAAGGAGGGAAGGAGAGAAAGAAGGAAAGAAAGAAGGGTAGAGAAGGAAGGAAGGAGAGAAGGAAAGGAAGAAAGGAAGAGAAGGAAGGAAAGGAGGGAAAGAAGGAGGGAAGGAGAGAAAGAAGGAAAGAAAGAACAGTAGAGAAGGAAGGAAGGAGAGAAGGAGGGAAAGAAGAAGGGAAGGAGAGAAAGAAGGAAAGAAAGAAAGGTAGAGAAGGAAGGAAGGAGAGAAGGAGAGAAGGAAAGAAAGAGAAGGAAGGAGAGAAGGAGGGAAAGAAGAAGGGAAAGAAGGAGGGAAGGAGAGGAGGAGAGAGAAGGAAGGAGAGAAAGAGAGAAAGGAGGAGGGAAGAAGAAAAGAAAGAAAGGTAGAGAAGGGAGAAGGAAATAAAAAAGTGAAAAAGGGGAGGAAGGAGAGAAGGAACGAAAGAGAGAAAGGGGAGGGAAGGAGAGAACCAAAGAGCAAAGGAAGAGAGAGAAGAAACAGGTAAAGAAGAAAGAAAGAAGGGAAAGAAAAAGAGGGAAGGAAGGAAAGAGGGAGGGAAGGAAGGAGAGAAATAGAGAAGGAGAGAAACAGGGAGAGAAGGTTGGCCACAGCAACGCGTGGCGGGTACAGCTAGTACATTATAACTGGGTTCTCCATTTGCTTCTGACACGATAAATAAACAAACATCTCTGTAGGTCAAGATGCCTCACCTGTCCAGGGAAAAGGGAATACTCTGGAAGCTCTGAGACGTCCACCGGAATGAGGCCGCCCGAGGAGTGTTCCTGGTCGCCTTCCAGGACGATGGATTTGGCGTTGAGTTTGCCATTGGCATCACAGCCAATCTGGCCCAGAACCGTCACTAGATCCTTAAAATCAGTAAATCACAACATATGGATAATTTTTGACATTAAAGATATTGTGCACAATGTCGAAGAGGTCCTATCGCCTCCTTGTTCTTCCTTTTTCTACTGACATAAGAAAAGAAACCCTTTTTATTGTTTTTAATGTCCCTAGCAAGCCCGAGCTCGTTTTGTGCTTTAGCCTTGCGGACCTTTTCCCTACAGGTGTTGGCTATTTGTTTGAATTCTTCTTTGGTGATTTCTCCCTTTTTCCACTTCTTGTGCATGTCTCTTTTGTGTCTTAGCAATGAAACTAAACGAAATCTATATATAGTATGACTAAAACAAAAAATCATAATAATTAAAAAAACATTAGTATATAAATAAATTAGAATTAAATAATATATTGTGTTGTCGAAGGCTTCCATGGCTGGAATCACTGGGTTGCTGTGAATTTTTCGGGGTGAATGTTTCGGGCATTCTCTCCTGATGTTTTGCCCACACCAATGGCAGGTATCCTCAGAGGTTGTGAGGTTAGTTGGAAACTCAGGAATGTCCAGGGTGGGAGAAAAAACTCTCTTTCTCCCACCCTGGATGTTCCAACTGGCCAGCTTGATTAGCGTTGAATAGCCTTGTCGCTTCAAAGCCTGGCTGCTTCCTGCCTGGGGGATTCCTTTATTGGGAGGTGTTAGGTGGCCCTGGTTGTTTCCTGTCTGGAATTCCCCAGTTTTCTGAATGTTGCTCTTGATATTCCACAACATATTACTTGAGAACACAGAAATGCTGGCCCACTCTAACAACCACATGTCAGACAACACAGGGAAGCCATTAAAATCCACAAGCATGTGGACAATTCCAACAGAAAGGAGGAAACCAGGTGGAAGGCAGTCCCGGTCAGGGTTGGCTTGATGTGTCTTCCTCTTGGCATGTTTCTCTCTTTTGCCCTCCATTCGTGGCTCTTCAAATTCTACATCACTGCTAGTCACAGCTGACTTCCAACTGGAGTGCTCAAGGACTAAGACTTCCCAGTTCTCAGTGTCTATGCCAGTTTTTAAGGTTGGCTTTGGGCCCATCTTTCAATCTCTTTTCCTGCCCACCAAAATTCCGTTTTGCATTTTTGAGTTTGGAATAGAGCAACAGCTTTGGGAGACGGTGGTTGGGCATCTGGACAACGCGGCCGGTCCAGCAGAGTTGATGGCAGAGGAGCATCGCTTCAATGCTGGTGGTCTTTGCTTCTTCCGGCACGCTGATGTTTGTCCGCTTGTTTTCCCAAGAGGTTTGCAGGATTTTTCGGAGGCAGCAGTGATGGAATCGTTCTAGGAGTTGCATGTGACATCTGTAGACAGTCCACGTTTCGCAGGCATATAGCAGAGTTGGCAGGACAATAGCTTTGTAAACAAGCACCTTGGTATCCCTACGGATGTCCCAGTCCTCAAACACTCTCTGCTTCATTCAGAAAAATGCTGCACTCGCAAAGTTCAGGCAGTGTTGTATTTCAGTGATGGAATCGTTCCAGGTGTTGCATGTGATGTCTGTAGACAGTCCACGTTTCACAGGAATATAGCAGAGTTGGGAGGACAATAACATTATAAACAAGCACCTTGGTCTCCCTATGGATGTCCCGGTCCTCAAACACTTTCTGCTTCATTTGGAAAAATGCTGCACTCGCAGAGCTCAGGCGGTGTTGTATTTTGATGTCAATGTTGACGTCTGTAGACAGTCCACGTCTCGCAGGCATATAGCAGGGTTGGGAGGACAATAGCTTTGTAAACAAGTACCTTGTCTGCTTATCTTTCCAAGAGATTTGCAGGATTTTTCGGTGTCAGAGCTGACAGGAGTTGCGTGTGACATCTGTAGACAGTCCACGTTTCGCAGGCGTATAGGGTTGGGAGGACAGTAGCTTTGTAAACAAGCACCTTGGTATCCCTACAGATGCCCTGGCCCTCAAACACTCTCTGCTCCTTCGGGGAAAAGCTGCACTCGCAGAATTCAGGTGGTGTTGTATTTCGGTGTCAATGTTGACTTTGGTGAAGAGGTGGCTGCCAAGGGAGCAGAAATGGTCCACATTTTCTAATGTTACACCATTAAGCTGTATCTCTGGCATTGGAGAGGGGTTGGCTGGTGACTGATGGAAGAGCACTTGGGTTTTCTTAATGACAGGCCGAGCTTCTCGTATGCTTCTGCGAAGGTGTTTAGAGTGGCTTGTAGGTCTTCTTCTGAATGCGCACAGATGACATTGTCATCAGCATATTGGAGTTCTATAACAGATGTTGCTCTGACCTTAGTCTTGACTTTGCTGAGGTTAAACAGCTTGTCAACTGTCCGATAGAGGATTTCCACTCCGGTGGGAAGCTTCCCATCAACAAGGTGAAGTATCATAGCGATGAAGATGGAGAATAAAGTTGAGGCAGTAACACATCCCTGTTTGACACCTGATTCCACCTTAAATGGGTCACTTTGGGAGCCAAGGCTGTCCAAGGCTGTTGTTATCATTACCATTATTATTATTATTACTATATTATTATTATTATTATTATTATTATTATTATGCTATGTAACACCATTTTTGTTTCTGGGTTATAAATGTCATTTCCTAATTGAGTCTATCATAAAAACATGGGAAAGGTTCATTAAACTGAAAAATCTTTGTTCTGAAAGGTTAAAAATGGCATATTTTCATTAACTTTTGGGTTTCAGGAAGGATGAAAATACAAAAGCAACGTTGCGAGAGTAGGGCAAATACTTTCACAATAAGGACAGCACTATTAAACAGGAATTAATACTTTCAAACCAGGAACAGGCCATTTTTTCAAATTTTGTTGACATATGTACTGTTATTATTATTAGACAATATTTAAGGGACGGCCTCCATACCTCATCTCAATATTAGTAAAGTATTACCAAGCAATAATCATATAATTTTAGGTAGAGAGCTCACCTGCACAGGGATGCTCAGAGAGGAAAATTCTTCAATGTTGTAATGCTCCTTTAGTGCTTCGCCTAATTCTTCAATTTTGTATGAGAGTACTGTTGGGAAAAAAAGAATAATAGAATAATATTTTCAGGGTCCAGATTTAGCCTTTGGAGGAAAAGAAACGTGCAAACACAGGACCTTCTCTGCGCATGTACAAAGTGCCTTTCTCATCACCAAGTAATTATAACCCACATGTCTGTAAAAGGAGCAGCGAGTTAAACTGCTGAGCTGCTGAACTTGCTGACCGAGAGGTCGGCAGTTCGAATCCAGGGAGTGATCCTAAGATCATCTGGGAATGCCCTGCTCTCGCTCCCGTCAACAGCACAAATGCGCCTGGCGGGGACGGGAGACAGGGCCTTCTCAGCGGTGGCTCCCCGCCTTTGGAACACACTCCCAAACTGAGGTAAGATTGGCCACCTCCCTCCTGGTTTTTCAAAAGAAATTAAAGACATGGTTTTGGGACCAAGCTTTTGAACAACAGATGCAAGCAGTACCTTAAAGGGATGTGACTGGAATGACGGTATGGCTGACGAGACAGTTTTATTGTTTTAATGATGACTTATGTACTGTTTAATTATGTTTTACGCTGAATTGCGGTTTTGATTATTGTAATTGCTATGTAATGGCCTTGTATTAGGGCCCATCGTAAGCCGTCCTGATTCCCCTTCGGGGGTAGAGAAGGATGGGATAGAAATGCGGGAAATAATAATAATAATAATAATGAGCTCCCGCTATTAGCCCCAGCTTCTGCCAACCTAGCAGTTAGAAAATATGCAAATGTGAGTAGATCAATCTTTATAATATTATAATGTAATACAATATACTACTACTAATAATACAATATTATAATTATATATAGATATTACATGTAATATTACTAATAATATTTATTTATTTATTATTCAAACTTATATGCCGCCACTCCCCTGGGGCTCGGAGCGGCTTACAAGAACAGGCTAAAATCTAACACAATTTAAAAACAATTTAAAATAATTTTAAAATAGCAATATCAATAATCAAAGGCCTGTCGAAACAGGTATGTCTTACATTATATTATAATATTATGGTATAGTACAATATAGTAATATATAATACTGATATTGTACTATGCTAATAACATAATATATACTAGCAGTATACTGTATACTAGCAGTACCCGCCACGTGTTGCTGTGGCCAACCTTCCCTCCCTCTTTCTCTCCTTTCTTTCTTTCTTTCTCTCCTTCCTGCCCTCCCTCTTTCCTTCCTTTCTTCTTTTTCTTTCCTTTCTCATTCCCCTCTTTCTTCCTTCTCTACCTGTTTCTTTCCTTGCTTTCTTTGCTCTTTGGTTCCATCTTACCTTGTCTCTTTCCTTCCTTCCTTCTTTCTCTCTTTCATTCCTTCTCTCCTTCCTTCCATCTCTCTTTCCATCCTTCTTTCACTTTTTTATTTCCTTCTCTCCTTCCTTCCTTCTCTACCTTTGTTTCTTTCCTTCCTTCTCTCCTTCTTTCCCTTTTTCTCTCCCTCCTTCTCTCCCTCCTTCCTTCCCCCTTTCTGTGCATATGTGTTTTGTGTGTGCATATATGTCTGTATATATTTGTGTATATATGTGGTTTTGCGCATGAGTTGTAATGTATGTTTTTGGCTTTTTCAGTCTCTTCTGCTGTGTTTTTCAACGTTTTTCTGAGTGATGGTCACTTGTTGGCCTGAGAGGTGTCTTGTGTCCAAATGTAGTGTCAATTCATCCAGTGCTTTTTTAGTTATGTTAATCCCACAAACAAACATTACATTTTTATTTATATAGATTGTATGTACAGTGCTCCCTCACTTATTCCTGGGGTTAGGTTCCAAGACCTCCCGTAATAAGTGAAAAACTGCAATGTACAGATATTCTATTTTAATATTTATACCTTATTTTAGTAGTTATACACTATTTTAAGTCTTTATAAACTTAAAATAAAGTGAAGGAAAAGAAGGAAGGCTGGAAGGAGAACTGAGGAGGGAAAGCACCTTGAATAGAGTGGCGGCAAAATCCCACAAAACAGCAAAAATACCATGAAATATATTTTAAATTACTTTTTATGAAATCTGCGAAAAAGCGAGTCCGCAATAAGCAAACTGCGAAGTAGCGAGGGAACACTCTATATGTATCTTGTAAGGCGCTCTTAGTTCCCTTCGGGGTGAGAAGGGTAGCATATAAATGTTGTAAACATTGCTCTACTCCGAACTCAAGAACGGAAAACGGAATGTTGGAGAACAGGAAAAGAGATTGAAAGATGGGCTCAAAGCCAGCTTCAAAAACTCTGGCATAGACACTGAGAACTGGGAAACCCTGGCCTGTGAGCACTCTAGTTGGAGGTCAGCTGTGACCAGTAGTGCTGTAGAATTTGAAGAGGCACGAATGGAGAGCGAAAGAGAGAAATGTGCCAAGAGGAAGGCGCGTCAAGCCAACCCCGACTGGGACTACCTTCCACCTGGAAACCAATGCCCTCATTGCGGGAGAAGATGCAGGTCAAGAATAGGGCTCCACAGTCACCTACGGAGCCACCACCAGGACACTACACTTGGAGGACCATCATCCTCGGACTACAAGGGATCACCTAAGTAAGTAAAGGTAAGTATGGACAACGCCCTTCAGCTTAGAAATGGAGATGAGCACCACCCCATAGAGTCGGACTTGATTGGACATGTCAAGCAGAAACCTTCACCTTTTTTGTTCAGGTCACAGAGCTTCAGACATTTTTTTTTGTCATGTCAGGAGTGACTTGAGAAACTGCAAGTCGCTTCTGGTGTGAGAGAATTGGCCGTCTGCAAGGACGTTGCCCAAGGGATGCCCGGATGTTTTATCATCCTTGTGGGAGGCTTCTCTCATGTCCCCGCATGAGGAGCTGGAGCTGATAGTGGGAGCTCATCCCTGGATTCGAACCTGTGACCTGTTGGTCTTCAGTCCTGCCAGCGCAGGGGTTTAACCCACTGTGCCACCGGGGACTCCTAGCTTCATACATACATAAATACATACAAATTACCTTCTCGGTTTTCCAGTAGGTCCTGGAACATGTATTTGTAGGGTTTGCTAAGGGAATCCTTTGCAGAACTGAACAGCTTCAGAGAAGTCTTCAGGCCTCCGTTTCCAGTCCAGGAAGTGCCCAAAACGGAGCCAAAAGAGGTGGCCACTTCGCCACGTTGGCTCCGAGATGCGTATTTCTGAGACGGAGTAGCACTTTGGAGGCCGGGAAAGAGAAAGATTGGTTTGAATGACATTTTCTTGACGCGATCTTGGCTTGTTTTGATTGGAAAACCACCCCTTAGTTACTTTGCACAACTAAACTAATGTATTTTGATCTCCCCGACCCCTAGTCTTAATTGGGAAATAAGAAGGACCAGGGATACATAAGGGAGCATCGACATTTTCGTGCCTAGAAATTTGCGTCAAAGAGTCCCACAATCTTAAGAACCCAAAGCTCAAGACCAAGTCATGCAAATCCGATTCGGCAGGAATCAAACACAACGTGGAGTGGAAGCAGCAAGCAGACGGCTGACATGCTGGTATGGGACCCTTACCTGGGGGAGAAGCTATTGGGGGAAAACGCCAAGCGTGGGCTACGGCCAGAAAGGGTCCGCTTAGAGCGCGGGTTCTCCGGCGTCGTGATCTCCCGCTTCTGAGAAGTCTGCAAGATATTTCAAGACACAACATCAGGATCCAACGAAGGGCCGAAAGCTTTTATTGGTCACAAACCTGGCACCGCTTATGCCCCTCGTATCCGAGGGGGATGTGTTCCTAAACATTGGAAACTTGAAGAATAGCAAACTCAGTCCATCATGATTCCTTAGGTGTCATGACATAAATGTCAACAGGGGACATATTAACTGTTGTGTATAGTCTATTTATTTATTTATTTACGGCATTTATATGCCACCCTTCTCACCCTGAAGGGGACTGTTGTAGTAGAGTATGTGAGTAACGTTACAAACAGTAGTATGGGTGCCAGAAGGGGGGAAAGGGTTACTTGGGAGCAGGAATCTGATGATGAGCAGCAGAGAAAGAGGATCCGGGACATACTTACGGTACCTACAGATAAGGAGACATTTGAGGGATTCTCTGGGGATGAAGGGTCAATGAGTGAAGTAGAAGAGGGAGACACCATGGATTGGACTATTGGGAAGAAAAAGGGTTACTCGGGAGCAGGAATCTGATGAGGAGTGGCAGAGAAAGAGGATCCGGGATATACTTACAGCACCTACAGATGAGGAATCATTTGAGGGATTCTCTGAGGATGATGGGTCAAGGAGTGGAGGAAACGGAGGTGACACCATGGATTGGACTAAAATAAGGGAAGTGCAAGCTATTTGTGCGGAGCCAACACCTAGTGATACGTTTATGGGGTTCTCTGGGGGTGAAGACTGGCAATCGGGGAATACAACTGAATCTTGGGGGGATCTAAGTCTTGACAGGAGATGGAAAAGGTGGAGGGTTGGATGTAGGAATTAACGTGAAGAGTTGAGAGCAGCTGCGAGGTATAATGATGGGGCTGTGGTCAGTTCATCTTATGATGATGTGTAGATAAAAGTGGGTTTAGGGATGAGGGTTCCTTGCAGAAGGCAAGGTGTTGGTGTGCGTTTGTGTATTGGGTATTGTATGGACTTGTTGCTGCCTGTTTCGTGTTCAGCATTGGTTTGGGATCTGCAGGTTGGTGTTCCTCATCGTGTGTGCTTTTGACTTGGATTGGCTTCTCGTGAGTGTGGATTTCTCCCTTCCTGAACCTGGACCGGCTTGGTTAAGACGCTGTTTACGTGGACTTTGAAACTACGCTATTTCGGATTTCTCCTGCTACGACCCTGGACTTCGGCTGACTACGCTTTTCTCCGTGCAGCTTCATCTCTTTGTTAACCAGTTGTGTGCTTTGCCTTTTTGTTTTGCCTAAAAGCACCTTGTTTGATTCGGTTCTTTTGTCTGTTTAATCCGGATTATATTTCTGTTTAACTTTTGGACCAGGTCTCGTTTGGCTTTTGAGCTTTGACCAGAGGCACTGCATTTAAGTGTATCTGTGTCCTTTTTCCTTTGTTGCAATAAACTCTGTTTTGAAACTAATTCTGAGTCTGGTCCTTTAAGGCGTCTGTGATTCCGACAAGGACTCAGAGCGGCTTACAAGATATACTTTCATACAATATATTATATTATTAGCATAGTACAATATCAATATTATATATTACTATATTGCACTATACCATTATATTGTAATACTATTAGTAATATTACATATAATGTAAATATATAATTACAATATTGTATTATTACTAGTATTATATTGTATTACATTATAATATCATAAATATATAGCCTATATGGACACTTACAAGGTTTAGAGAAGAATATTGGTCCAAAACATTCGGCTAGGACAACGTTTTAGGAAGCCATAAAAGTTTGTTTATACTTTGGATGGATGAGAGATTGAACCTTTTTTTATGACAGACATTGGAGAACCAAGGACGAATGAAGTAATGATGGACCAATGAAGTATTCAGATATTTTGTCAAAGACTTTCATGGTCAGAATCACTGGATTATTGTGGGTTTTCTGGGCTGTATGACCATGTTCCCAAAGCATTCTCTCCTGACGTTTTGTCCACATCTATGGAAGGCATCCCCAGAGGTTGTGAGGTCTGTTGGAAACTAGGAAAATGGGGTTTGTATATCTGTGGAATGTCCAGAGTGGGAGAAAGAACTTTTGTGTTTATTTTTTTTATTTACGACATTTATATGCCACCCTTCTCACCCTGAAGGGTACTCAGAGCAGCTTACAAGTAAAAAGTAAATACGATATATTATTATTATCATAGCACAATATTAATATTATACATTACATTGTATTATGGCATTATGCTGTAATATTATTAGTAATCTATATAAAAATGTAATGTTCGTTTGTGGGATTAACTCAAAAACCACTTGACAAATTGACACCAAATTTGGACAGCATACACCTAATAACCCAATGTATGTCCTTCACTAAAAAAAATTGATTTTGTCATTTGGGAGTTGTAGTTCTTGGGATTTATAGTTAACCTACAATCAAAGAGCATTGTGAACTCCACCAATGATGGAATTGAACCAAACTCGGCACACAGAATTCCCCTGACCAACAGAAAACACTAGAAGGGTTTGGTGGGCATTGACCTTGGGTTTTGGAGTTGTAGTTCACCTACATCTAGAGAGCACTGTGGACTCGAACAATGATGGATCTGGACCAAGCTTGGCACAAATACTCAATATGCCCAAATATAAACACAGATGGAGTTTGGGGGAAATAGACTTTGACATTTGAGAGTTGTAGTTGCTGGGATTTATAGTTCACCTACAACCAAAGAGCATTCCGAACCCCACCAACGATGGAATTGGGCCAAACAATTGTGTGCTTTCAAGTCATTTCAGACTTAGGTTGACCATGAGTGAGGGCCAGGTAAATGACCTTGGAGGGCCGTATCTGGCCCCCGGGCCTTAGTTTGAGGACCCCTGGGCTAGACAGACTTACTTTTGATGGTGATGTGTAGGCATCCAAGAGGTCCTCATCTTCTTCATTCAGGTCAGGACTGAAAAGAGCTAAGGATCAAGATTAGAGACTTTTTCCTTTTAACCTTATTGCATCTCAAGGCCAAACTCTTGATTCAATCTAAGCCAGCCGAGATTCTTGATTCTCTAGAAGGAATCAATGGTCACCAGACAGAGGTTCTAAAATGCAATACACTCTCAGTAAGCCAATACCCAAAGGCATTGGTAGATGCTGGATAAATGGTGTTTCTGGTTGTTTAAAAACAAATACTAATCCCCATGCTATACCATATCAAAACAGGGATGTGTTATTGCCCCAACTTTATTTTCCATCTTCATCACTATGATACTTCACCTTGTTGACGGGAAGCTTCCCACCGGAGTGGAAATCATCTATCAGACAGATGGCAAGCTATTTAACCTCAGCAAAGTCAAAACTAAAGTCAGAGCAACATCTGTTATAGAACTCCAATATGCTGATGACAACGTCGTCTGTGCGCTTTCAGAAGACGACCTACAAGCCACTCTAAACACCGTTGCAGAAGAGTACAAGAAGCTCGGCTTGTCATTAAACATCAAGAAAACCAAAGTGCTCTTCCATCAGTCACCAACCAATCCCTCCCCAATGCCAGAAATACAGCTTAATAGTGTAACATTAGAAAATGTTGACCATTTCTGCTCCCTTGGCAGCCATCTCTCCACAAAAGTCAACATTGACACTGAAATACATCGCCTGAGCTCTGCAAGTGCAGCATTGTTTACAAAGCTATTGTCCTCCCAACCCTGTTATACGCCTGCGAGACGTGACGTGGACTGTCTAAAGACGTCAACATTGACACTGAAATACAACACCGCCTGAGCTCTGCGAGTGCAGCTTTTTCCTGAATGAAGTAGAGTGTTTGAGGACATCCATAGGGAGACCAAGGTGCTTGTTTTTAAATCTATTGTCCTCCCAACCCTGCTATACACCTGCAAAACGTGGACTGTCTACAGACATCAACACTGACACTGAAATACACCACCTGAGCTCTGCAAGTGCAGCATTGTTTACAAAGCTATTGTCCTCCCAACCCTGCTATATGCCTGCGAAACGTGGACTGTCTACAGACGTCACATGCAACTCCTGGAACTCCTGGAACGATTCCATCAGCGCTGCCTCCGGAAAATCCTGCAAATCTCTTGGGAAGACAAGCAGACAAATGTCAGTGTGCTGGAAGAAGCAAATATCGCCAGCATTGACGCGATGGTCCTTCGCCATCAACTCCGCTGGACCAGCCATGTTGTCTGGATGCCCAACCACCGTCTCCCAAAGCAGTTGCTCTATTCCGAACTCAAAAACAGAAAATGGAATGTTTGTGGACAGGAAAAGAGATTGAAAGACGGGCTCAAAGCCAACCTTAAAAACTCTGGCATAGACACTGAGAACTGGGAAGCCCTGTTCCTTGAGCGCTCCAGCTGGAGGTCAGCTGTGACCAGCAGTGCTGTAGATTTGAAGAGGCACGAATGGAGGGTGAAAGAGAGAAACATGCCAAGAGGAATGCGCGTCCACCCAACCCCAACCGGGACTGCCTTCCACCTGGAAAACGTTGCCCTCACTGCAGGAGAAGATGCAGATCAAGAATAGTCACCTACTGACCCATCGCCAGGATACTACACTTGGAGGACCATCATTCTTGGACTACGAGACATCCTTTAAGTAAGTAAAGCACCATATCAAAATCACTCCGAAAAGGAAATGAGAAGCAATACGCTTCTCATTTGTATCCCTAGGAAATTCTGCCATGATGTTCCACTGCTAGCCCTCTCCAATTGCACATTATTGAGGATACGGCCCAGGAAAGGCGTTGATCTCTTTGGCGCCGGAAGGACAGATCTCTTTCTTCGCCGGAGGTTTTGCAACTCGCTTATTAAGCACCTGAAACATATACAGATGTCGTTAAAAGATGAAGGAAGGCAAATTCCCTCTATTTGCACATGGTTGGTTTCCTTGCACCAGCATATACCTTTGCTTGGAAAGCAAAGGGATATTTGCATGTACGTCCTGAGATATTTTTGAGATTAGACCTAGATGGAAGCATGTGTGTATGTGTGTGTGTGTATATATATATTATGAATTTATTTTATGTGTGTGTATGTATATGTATATTCATATAAATATAAATTCATAATATATATACACATAAAATATATACACATAAAATAAATTCATAATATAACAATAAATTATTATTTAATAACATAATAAATTATTAACGCAAATTATTATTGTTTAAAATAATAATAATAAATATAATAATATGTTGTGCCAGCTCCACTGGCTGCCAGTCCATCTCCGAGCCCAATTCAAAGTGCTGGTTTTGACCTATAAAGCTCTATACGATTCTGTCCCAGCTTACTTGTCCGAACGCATCCACCCCTACGTCACATCTCGTAATCTAAGATCATCCGGGGAGGCCCTGCTCTCGCTCCCGTCAATTGTGCAAATGCGTCTGGCGGGGACGAGAGACAGGGCCTTCTCGGCGGTGGCCCCTTGCCTATGGAACACACTCCCAAATGAGGTAAGATCTGCTCCCTCCCTCCTGGCTTTCAGAAAGAAACTAAAATCATGGCTTTGGGACCAGGCCTTCGGACAGTAGATGTTTGTAGAGTTTAAAGGACGTGGACTAGAATGACAATACTAGTGTATTGAATATAGGAACATGGAACAACAGATTATGAGATTGGATCTTGATTCTACTAATGAGATGATATAGTTACGTTTAATTGATTGTTTATTATATCATTGTTTTTAACTCTTTTTATGATGTTGAGCATTGAATTTTGCTATTGTTAACCGCTTTTAGTTGCCCAAGGGCTGAGAAAAGCGGTATATAAATGAAGTAAATAAATAAATAATAATAATAGCACACAGTCCTAGACGCTTAAACTTGTGATTTTGTGATGCGAAATCCAGCATATAGATCTCGTTTGCTGTGACATATTGTGTAAAATAATACATAAAATCCCTTACGTTATACTGGAAGTCGAGCAGGACATTAACTGTAAGGTGAAGAATTCCCTTGGTGGCAATAAAAGCAACCAACTCGTCTGCCAATTCGGTTTCTTGCATCCGGTGCAGCAAGCAAAGTTCCTCCACTGTTACAGAAAGACAGGAAAACAACATATTATTTACTTAAGCAGAACTGAGTGGCTTTCCCATTTGTTGGCAGGATTATCCTTGTCCTTGTTATCCCAGGCCCCATCTATATTGCCCCATCTATATATACTAGCCGTCCCCTGCCAGGCGTTGCTGTGGCCCAGTCTGGTGATCTGGAAAATAAAGTAATGAGAAAGTGTTGGTTCCTAATATATGTAATTTCTTTATGTTTGTGGGTAAACAGTGTTTCTTGCTGTTTCTTTGTCAGTGTTGATGTGGAGAGTGTCTGGTATGCCTACTCTAGAACATGAAACATATAATTGTCCTTCTTTACGGGTTCCACTCAAATCTATATCTCTCTGTGTGTGAATCATATCTATCTATATCTATGGCTGGATGGGTCTTTGTCAGGAGGGCTTTGATTACATTTTCTGGCCCTGGTGAAGGGAGTTTGTCTGGGTGGGCTTAAGTATTTTCTGTTGGTTATGGGGTTTCATTGTGGGAAGTTTGCCCCTATACAATATATTATATTATTACCATAGCACAATATTATTATATACTAGCCACCCACTTCCACGCGTTGCTGTGGCCCACATGGAGGTTCTGTGTGGGAGGCTTGGCCCAATTCTATCGTTCGTGAGGTTCAGGATGCTTTGTGATTGTAGGTGAACTATAAATCCCAGCAACTACAACTCACAAATGTCAACATTCTGTTTTCCCCAAACTCCACCAGTGTTTACATTTGGGCATATTGTGTATTTATGTAGAGTTTGGTCCAGATCCATCACTGTTTGAGTCCACAGTGATCTCTGGATGTAGGTGAACTACAACTCTAAAACTAAAGGACACTGCCTGCCAAACCCTTCCAGTATTTTCTGTTGGTCATGGGAGAACTGTGTGCCAAGTTTGGTTCAATTTCATCATTGGTGGGGTTATATATAGTGGTCCCCTGCCACGCATTGCTGTGGCCCAGTCTGCTGATCTGGAAAATAAAGTAATGAGAAAGTGTTGGTTTCTAATATATGTAATGTCTTGATGCTTGTGGGTAAAACAGTATTTCTTGCTGTTTCTTTGCCAGTGTTGATGTGGAGAGTGTCTGGTTTACCCACGCTGGAACATGCAACATATCATTGCCCTTCTTTAGGGGTCCCTTTCAAATCTTTGATACTGCATCTGTCATATACTTATATGTGTGTGTGTGTGAATAGCTGGATGGCCCTTTGTCAGGAGGGCTTTGATTATGTTTTCTTGCCCTGGTGAAGGGAGCTGGACTGGATGGCCTTAAGGCAGCCTTTCTCAACCTGGGAAGTCAAGATCCCAGGGGAGGGTCACCAGGGGAGTGTCAGAAGGGTCACCAAGGACCACCAGAAAACAAAATTTTCTGTTGGTCATGGGGGTTGTGTGGGATGTTTGGCCCAATTCCATTGTTGGTGGGGTTCACAATGCTCCTTGATTGTAGGTGAACTATAAATCCCAGTAAGTACAACTCCCAAATATCAAGGTCTATTTCCCTCAAACTCCATCTGTGATTATATATTTGGGCATATTGAGTATTCGTGCCATACACACATATATGTATATGACAGATGCAGTATCAAAGATTTGGTCCAGATCCATCATTGTTTGAGTCCACAGTGCTTTCTGGATGTAAGTGAACTACAACTCCAAAACTCAAGGTCAATGCCCACCAAACCCTTCCAGTGTTTTCTGTTGGTCAGGGGAGTTCTGTGCGCCAAGTTTGGTTCAATTCCATTGTTGTTGGAGTTCAGGATGCTCTTTAATTGTAGGTGAACTATAAATCCCAACAACTACAACTCCCAAATGACAAAATCCTAATTTTTTGAGTGATGGTCACTCCTTGTGTTGTGAGACGTTTTGTTGCCAAATTTGGTGTGATTTTGTTCATTGGTTCTTTTGTTTTTAAGGTACTCATTATGCACAGAACATTTATATATATAGAGATATTGCATTGTACTATAACATTATACTGTAATATTATTAGTAATATTACATGTAATATAAAATATATAATTATAATATCATTTTAGTAGTATCATAGAATCCTAGAGTTGGAAGAGACCTCCTGGGCCATCCATTCCAACCCCATTCTGCCAAGAAGCAGGAATATTGCATTCAAATCACCCCTGACAGATGGCCATCCAGCCTCTGTTTAAAAGCTTCCAAAGAAGGAGCCTCCACCACACTCCGGGGCAGAGAGTTCCACTGCTGAACGGCTCTCACAGTCAGGAAGTTCTTCCTCATGTTCAGATGGAATCTCCTCTCTTGTAGTTTGAAGCCATTGTTCCGCGTCCTAGTCTCCAAGGAAGCAGAAAACAAGCTAGTAGTAGTAGTAGTATATTGTATTACATTGTAATATTATCAGTATTATATGTATATATAATATATTGATGCCTATATGGGACTGAGGATCCTGGAACATGCAGTTCTATCCCTTGATATTTTATTCATGGATGTTTTCCCATCAACAACACAAGATGCCCATTTGATCAAGCAACAACAACACAAGATTCAATGGACAATGAGGGGGAAAAAACTGTGATGCAGCAGCTAAAGAGGCCAAGGCGATTCTAGGCTGTATCAATAGGAATGTGGTATCCAAATTGAGTCACAGGCGAACAATTCAAGAGAGGTACTGACAAGCTGGAATGTGTCCAGAGAAGGGCGACTAAAATGATAAAAGGTCTGGAGAACAAGCCCTATGAGGAGCGGCTTAGGGAACTGGGCATGTTTAACCTGAAGAAGAGAAGGCTGAGAGGAGATATGATAGCCATGTATAAATATGTGAGAGGAAGCCACAGGGAGGAGGGAGCAAGCTTGTTTTCTGCTTCCCTGGAGACTAGGACGCAAGGGAACAATGGCTTCAAACTACAAGAGAGGAGATTCCATCTGAACATTAGGAAGAACTTCCTGACTGTGAGAGCCGTTCAGCAGTGGAACTCTCTGCCCCGGAGTGTGGTGGAGGCTCCTCCTTTGGAAGCTTTTAAGCAGAGGCCGGATGGCCATTTGTCAGGGGTGATTTGAATGCAATATTCCTGCTTCTTGGCAGAATGGGGTTGGACTGGATGGCCCATGAGGTCTCTTCCAACTCTTTGATTCTGGGATTCTATGATTCTATTAACTCTATTCTGCTTGGGTCAGGCCTCAGCTAGAATACTGAGCCACAACTGAGTTAAAGCGGTGTCAAACTGCGTTAACTTTACAGTGGGGATGCAGCCACTTACACTTCCCGGCCAGAGCGCCTTCGTCTTCCCCTTCGGCGACGTCAAGGCCGAAGACCTTCAGCTCGGCCACCACAGCCTCCAAAGCTGGAGACTCCATTGCTTCTGGTCGCCCTTTTTTTCCCGCCACCTTTGGAGGGGAAAGCCACGCCCCTAATCACCTTATATGGAAAAGGAGGCGGAGTAAGCTCCTTGTGAGTGGCTGCTAAGGCCTTGAATGGGCGTGGCCTAGGGTGAGTCAACGCTCCAATGAGAGAACTTCTATGCAAAGTATGCCTAGTCTTCCGGGTTTTGTGGACACCCACTCGAGTGGGCGTGGCCAAGTGCGTGCCAACGCTCCAATGGGAGCACTTCTATGCAAAGTAGGTCTGTTCTTCCGGGTTTTGTGGACTTCCACTCGAATGGGCGTGGCTTAAGGAGAGCCAACGCTCCAATGGGAGCACTTCTATGCAAATGAAGTCTGGTCTTCCGGGTTTTGTGGACTTCAGCTCGAGTGGGCGTGGCCTAGGGCGAGCCAACGCTCCAATGGCAGGACTTCTATGCAAAGTAGGTCTGTTCTTCCGGGTTTTGTGGACTTCCACTCGAGTGGGCGTGGCTTAAGGAGAGCCAACGCTCCAATGGGAAGACTTCTATGTAAAGTATGTCTGATCTTCCGGCTTTTGTGGACTTTAGCTCAAATGGGCGTGGCCTAGGGCGAGCCAACTCTCCAATGGGAGGACTTCTATGCAAATTAAGTCTGTTCAGCGCCTTCCAAGTTGCCCAGTCCTCTGTGTGCCCAGGGGGGAGTTGCTCATTTGCTATCAGCCATTGGTTGAGGTTCTGGGTTTGAACCTGCCACTTTTGGACTCTCGCTTGCTGAGGTGTTCCAGCGAGTGTCTCTGTAGATCATAGAAAACTACAGAGACGAAATGATTTGCTTTTACTAATGTGTTATGGTCTTAATTGATATGTAAATGCTTTTAAATGTTTTAAATGTTTTAATGATGTTGGCATTTAATTGTTGCCTTGTGAACTGCCTCAAGTCGCCTGCGGGCTGAGAGGGCCGGTATAAAAATGTAGCAAATAAATATACAAATAAATAAATAAATAAATGTGTCATTAACTTTCTTCGCTAATGATTTTAGGTGTCTTAATTAAGAAGTGTCTTATGTTCTGTACAATTATTTTAAAAATATCATTGTGTTAGAGACCCTAAATTGGGTCTTCTTAAGTCCACATCACGGGAACATGTAAGGAAGGAGACAGTCCCAAAAAAAGATCAAAAAACAAGGTTTAGTTTCTTCATGAA
The DNA here is from genome assembly GCF_037176765.1 of Anolis sagrei. Classification (NCBI taxonomy): domain Eukaryota; kingdom Metazoa; phylum Chordata; class Lepidosauria; order Squamata; family Anolidae; genus Anolis; species Anolis sagrei. Next base: position 10,789,528 of record NC_090032.1, read on the forward strand.
GAAGACGGACAGCCTGGCAGCATACGCAGATGCTACCCTTCCAGTGACTGCCGCACCCCTCCTCTTTTTCTGCTGACTTTTATACTCAAGTAATAGGTCATGGAAAGTACTCTCTTTCCAGCCCCTCTCCGTTGACCTTTTGATGAAAAGTACCTTCTTGTACCTGCAGACTCTGCACTTAACCACAACCGTTGAACTTAACCATAACACAACTTCCGACTTCTACATGTTGCATCTTGTTTCTTAAAAATATTTTCTTCCCTGTTGCTCCTTTTCCACAGAGAAAGGGTATGTTTATCTTTTGCTGTTAATTTCATTCAAAGCCCTTTGCTTAGCATTTGCAAATTTCACTCAAAGACCCTTTCAATTGAACTGGAACTCTCAAGCATCCAGCAAGAAAAACAAAACAAAACAAAGAAACAATATTTTAAAAAAAGCGTAAGTCATAAAAACCAAAAAGGATTTTTGTCGTAGCAACTTTATTCCTTTATTTACTTTGGCAATAAAATATGTCTTTTTTTTTTACTACAATATAAAACAGAGAAAAACAATCAAAAGGAAGAAGATAAAACAGTAGTACCCAGGATGAGGATGTAAAAATGAATCTCAAGAATGGATCCTCCGATAGGATCGAGCAACAACTTTTCGTCTCGGACAAAAAGCGCCCCGTTTTGGCATTCTAAAAGCAACCCGAAGACCCCCCAAAGGGCATCTATGCATCCCCATAACAAGCAGAGAGAGATGTAAGTATGCTTTTGGGCTCCAAATTCCTCAATCGGAAGAGGACATAAAGCATCAGCAAGCACTAATATGCTTCTGGAAAAAATAAAGTGTATATCGATATATATTTGCACGCACACGTATACAGGAAATGACACACTTTTGTATTTGCACCATTGCTTTTCGGGTAGAAGGGAGAAGATAAGACTAGATCAGGCTTGGGCAAACTTGGGCCCTCCAGGTGTTTTGGACTACAACTCCCACAATTCCTAACAGCCTACCGGCTGTTAGGAATTGTGGGAGTTGGAGTCCAAAACACCTGGAGGGCCCAAGTTTGCCCAGGCCTGAATTTCCTGTAAATAGGGGAATTTCCTGTAAATATGGCAAAGCGTGGGAAAGTGTTCCAAGGGTCCAAGTTGGCATGGAGAGTGTCTTTATATGTATATATATTTGCATATTTATATATTCTCCTCTTCTCCTTTAATAGCACAAAAGATGAAAGCAAGCTCATCTCATGCTTAAGGGCAGGAGAAAATCCAAACTGACGAACCAAAGGATGACCGTCTTCCAAAATATGAAGCCGACGTTGTCTTCGGTCCCGTTACCATGGCACGTAATGGAGAAAGACGGTGTCGCGTGGTTCCTTGGCGTCGGAGAGCAGGAAGCGGTTCCGTGAAGCGGGGTGGCTCCCGAGGTCACGCGTGTCCAGGCACAGGTGGTGGGCGTTGCAAAGGCAATGTGTGCGGAGTGCGTGTGTTTGAGTGTAAGCGAGGGCCCTCCCTCCTTTGCGGGAAGAAGTGGCAGCAAAATAAGAGAGAAATCAAAGGCAACAAGCCATCCCATTGTGACGCAAGGCACTTGCAGGTACAAAAATAATAATAAGAAAAGGTGTCCAAAGAGGAGGAAGGCCAGGCAGCCGTGCGGGGTTGGCTCCGTTATCTTCTTTCAGGCAAACATGGTTAGCTGTATCCACTGGAAGAGAGAAAAAGGAGGAAAGACACGTCCATTACAAAACTCTAATGATGTTTAATTGTGTTTTAATGTTTATATATCTGGAGATTTTTAATCAGACTGAAATGCTGCTTTGAGTCTCCATGTGGAGAAAAAAAGCAGAGTATTAATAATAATCTATATAAATAAAAAACGTAATGGGTTGTTGTAGGTTTTTCCGGGCTATATGGCCATGTTCTGGAGGCAATTTTTCTCCTGACGTTTCGCCTGCATCTATGGCAAGCATCCTCAGAGGTAGTGAGGTCTGTTGGAAGTAGGAAAAATGGGTTTATATATCTGTGGAATGACCAGGGTAATGTTTCAGCTGATCACCTTGATTTGCATTCAATGGCCTGGAAGCGCCTGGGGGGAATCTCTTGTTGAGAGTGAATTGATGTGCCTGATTATTTGAGAACACAGAAGTGCTGGACCACTCTCACAACCACCATGTCAGACTACACAAAGAAGCCATTGAAATCCACAAGCATGTGGACAATTTCAACAGAAAGGAGGAAACCATGAAGATGAACAAAATCTCTCGCGAGCCGCTCGCTCGCCCCTCTCTCGAGCCGCTCGCTCGCCCCTCTCGCGAGCCGCTCGCTCGCCCCTCTCGCGAGCTGCTCGCTCGCCCCTCTCCCTTCCAAGGAAAAGTAAGCTCGCCCTCTCAGCAAGCATCGGCAGGCGGCCATCTTAAGTATTTCCGAAATGGACGGAAATACAAAATTTTTTGGCGCCTGCCGTTTCAATATTTAAAAACTTTTCCAGGTTAAAAAAAATGTTTTGTTATCGTTTCGTAATTCAAAAATTAACGAAATTTTTAACGAATTACGAATTAACGAAACGAATGGCCCAGCCCTAGTTGATATTGATGTGTTATTATCCTGTATATTATGTTGTTTAATGGGTTTTTAAATTTTTTATGCCTGTTGGATTGACTTTTTTGCTCTTGTTGTGAACCGCGTTGAGTCGCCTACGGGCTGAGAAACTGCGGTATACAAGCAAAGTAAATAAATAAATAAATAAATAAATAAAAGATATAAACAGATATACACACACACAAAACACATATACACAGACTCGGCCACAGCACCGCATGGCAGGGGATGGCTAGTAGTAGTAATAATAATAATAATAATAATAATAATAATGTATTGTCGAAGGCTTTCATGGCCGGAATCACTCAGTTCTTGTGGGTTTTTTTCGGGCTATATGGCCATGTTCCAGAGGCATTTCTCCTGACGTTTCGCCTGCATCTATGGCAAGCTTCCTCAGAGGTGAGGTCACCTCTGAGGAAGCTTGCCATAGATGCAGGCGAAACGTCAGGAGAAATGCCTCTGGAACATGGCCATATAGCCCGAAAAAACCCACAAGAACTGAATAATAATAATAATAATAATAATAATAATAATCGGTCGCTTGAGTTTTCCGGGTTGTATGGCCATGTTTCAGAAGCATTCTCTCCTAACGTTTTTCCCACATCTATGGCAGGCCTCCTCAGAGGTTGTGAGGCCCATTGGAAACTAGGCAAGTGGGGTTGATATGTCTGTGGAATGTCCAGGGTGGGAGAACGAACTTGTCAGTTTGAGAGAAGTGTGAATGTTGCAATTGGCCAGCTTGATTAGCATTTAATAGCCTGGCAGTTTCAAAGCCTGTCTGCTTCCTGCCGGGTTGAATTCTTTGTTGGGAGGTTTTATTTGGCCATGATTGTTTCCTGTCTAAACCCCACTTACCTAGTTTCCAACAGACCTCATGACCGCTGAGGATGCCTGACATACTCGCAGCAAACCAGATATTGAATTCTGTTTTAATGTTTATATATCTGTAGATTTTGAATCATCCCAGCATTATTTCCAGTATATTCCCCAATAAGATGCTATGACTCCAGGGAGATTACCTTAACCAGGTCAAAAGTGACGATTCCATCTTTGTCAGAGTCCAGGGCCTGAAAAAACCCTGAAAAAGAAAAAAATAAATAAGAAAAATTAGTTTTGTATTTAGCCCCCAACTGATAGACCCTTGAGATTCGAGTGAAAGAAAGAAAGTAAGTACATCCCAAAGGGGGTGACCCCTGTCTGATTCCACAGCAAGCTGGCTTCAGGAAAGGCAGAAGCTGCACATCGCAAGTGCTGAACCTGACTCAGCACATAGAAGATGGCTTTGAAAGGCAGCAGATCACAGGAGCCGTCTTCATAGACCTGTCAGCAGCCTATGATACTGTGAACCACCGCCTCCTCCTGAGAAAAATGTATAAAATCACAAAGGACGACCACCTCACCCGCCTCATAGGAAACCTGCTACAAAACAGGAGCTTCTTTGTTGAGTTCCAGGGCCAGAGAAGCAGATGGCGGAAACAGAAGAATGGCCTGCCTCAGGGGAGCGTGCTTGCTCCATCCATGTTCAACATCTACACAAATGACCAGCCACTGCCAGAAGGGACAGAGAGATTCATCTATGCAGATGATCATGCCATTACTGCTCAATCAGGGAGCTTTGAGACGGTAGAACAGAAGCTTTCCGAAGCTCTAGGTGCTCTTACTGCCTATTACAGGGAAAACCAGCTGATCCCTAATCCATCTAAAACACAAACATGTGCTTTTCATCTCAAGAACAGACAAGCATCCCAAGCTCTGAGGATTACCTGGGAAGGAATCCCACTGGAGCATTGCAGCACACCCAAATACCTGGGAGTCACTCTGGACCGTGCTCTGACCTACAAGAAGCACTGCCTGAACATCAAGCAAAAAGTGGGTGCTAGAAACAATATCATACGAAAGCTGACTGGCACAACCTGGGGATCACAACCAGACACAGTGAAGACATCTGCCCTTGCGCTGTGCTACTCTGCTGCTGAGTATGCATGCCCAGTGTGGAACACATCTCACCACATTAAAACAGTGGATGTGGCTCTTAATGAGACATGCCGCATTATCACGGTGTGTCTGCGACCTACACCACTGGAGAAATTACACTGCTTAGCCGGTATTGCACCACCTGACATCCGCCGGGAAGGAGCAGCCAATAGGAAAGGACCAAGGCAGAGACATCTCCAGCTCATCCCTTGTTTGGGTATCAGCCAGCACGTCAACGACTTAAATGTTGATTGAGATTATTGTGATGGTTGATCCTGAAAAGGTCAGTTGGTTGTTTTGCTTGGTTGTTTGCATGCTGCAAGTTGTTCTGGTTGCTTCTGGCTTGAGAGAATCAGCCGTCTACGAAGACATTGCCCAGGGGATGCCCGGATGTCTTGCAATCCTGCGAGGAGGCTTCTCTCATCCCTTGTTTGGGCATCAGCCAGCATGCCAATGACTTAAATCAAGAAATAGTTTTCAAAGATCTACAGAGACACTCGCTGGAACACCTCAGCAAGCGAGAGTCCAAAAGTGGCAGGCTCAAACCCAGAACCTCAACCAATGGCTGATACCAAATGAGAGACTCCCCCCTGGGCACTCAGAAGACTGGGCGACTTGGAAGGCGCTGAACAGACTGCGCTCTGGCACCACGAGATGCAGAGCCAACCTTAAGAAATGAGGCTAGGAAGTGGAGTCCACGACATGTGAGTGTGGAGAAGAACAAACCACTGACCACCTGCTGCAATGCAGCCTGAGCCCTGCCACATGCACAAGGGAGGACCTTCTTATAGTAACTCCAGAGGCACTCCAAGTGGCCAGATACTGGTCAAAGGACATTTAATCAACTACCAAGCTTGCAAACTTTGTATTTTGTTTATTTGTTTGTTTGCTAAAAATGCAATACAACTGTTTGGTTTGCTCCTGACACGATAAATAAATAAATCCCGAAGGGCTTTGTTGTATATATTGTCGAAGGCTTTCATGGCCGGAATCAATGGGTTGGAAGTAGGAAAAATGGGTTTATATATCTGTGGAATGCAGGGGCGGCTCAACCCATTACGCAAAGTAAGCATTCGCAGTATAGTTGGTTTTGCCCAGGGGCGCTCTTGGGGGAAAATAGACCTTGACATATGTGAGTTGAGGTTACTGGGATGTATAGTTCACCTACAATCAAAGAGCATTCTGAACTCCACTAATGACGGAATTGAACCAAATATGGCACACAGAACTCCCACGACGAACAGAAAATATATATCAGTGATTGGTTGGGGGGGGGGGGCAAAATACTGTTTGCTTACCGTCGAAAATTACCTAGGGCCGCCTCTGGTGGAATGACCAGGGTAATGTTTCAGCTGATCACCTTGATTTGCATTCAATGGCCTGGAAGCGCCTGGGGGGGAATCTCTTGTTGAGGGTGAATTGATGTGCCTGATTGTTTCCTCTCTGTTGTTTTGCTGTTGTAATTTTTGAGTTTTTTAATACTGGTAGCCAGATTTTGTTCATCTTCATGGTTTCCTCCTTTCTGTTGAAATTGTCCACATGCTTGTATTAAGGCCACCAGTATTAAAAAACTCAAAAATTACAACAGCAAAACAACAGAGAGGAAACAATCAGGCACATCAATTCACTCTCAACAAGAGATTCCCCCCAGGCGCTTCCAGGCCATTGAATGCAAATCGAGGTGATCAGCTGAAACATTACCCTGGTCATTCCACAGATATATAAACCCATTTTTCCTACTTCCAACAGACCTCACTACCTCTGAGGATGCTTGCCATAGATGCAGGCGAAACGTCAGGAGAAAAATTGCCTCCAGAACATGGCCATATAGCCCGGAAAAACCTACAACAACCCGGCTTTGTTATACTTCACAAGCCATCTAAAGACCATTTGTGGTGAAAAATCTCTGAGAACTTCTCTTCGGGGGCCCCTGGCTTCCCGCTGGGCTCAAGTTGCATGACCTATTTAAAGGAAATTCTTTACAGGCCCAGCGCATGACAGAACACATTATTATTATTATTATTATTATTAATAATAATAATAATAATAATAATAATAATAATAATAATAATTTCTGCTTCCTTACTTCCAAAGGAGACTCAAAGCAGCTTTTATTGCTAGTAGTGCTAAACAAGAAGGAATCGGAAACATTTGCTGAACTCGTCCATATTGAGATCTACCAAAGGGAGGCAATCAGCCTTCCGCTCATCCATTTATCTAGTGAATAGTAATGATTTTCTGGGATCTCATTCTCTGGAATTCTTTAAACCGTAAAGCATTTTCTGCCATTCTATAGGTTTTGCTACTACGCTCCCATTAACCCCCCATGAAATAACACTTACGGAACATGGTTTCGAGTCGCACTAGACAGCAGACAAAATTGTCGAAGTCGATCGCCAAGTCGGGCTCAGCGTAGCGGGTGATGATCAACTCATAGAGCTTCTTGTTCAGTTTGAAACCTGCCAAGATATTTCTGGTTATCTACTAATCACAACAGGTCATTTTATTAGCTACCACAATTACAATTTACTCTTGCATTGTATTGTCGAAGGCTTTCATGGCTGGAATCACTCAGTTCTTGTGGGTTTCTTCGGGCTACTAGAACATGGCCATATAGCCCGAAAAAACCCACAAGAACTGAGTACTCTTGCATTCATTGGCTTTATTGATCACTTGAGTTGGATCAAAAGCAGCCTAGCTTCCATCTACACTTACAATTTAATGTAATTTCAATTAATTTAAATTTTCATTAATTAATTAATTAATTAAATTAATTAATTTAATGTAATTTTATTAGCTATAGCAATTACAATTCACGCTTGCATTCATTCGATTTATTTATCAATTGAGTTGGATCAAAAGCAGCCTAGCTTCCATCTACACTGACTATTTAGTGTAATTTTAATTAATTTTAATTAAATTAATTAATTAATGTAATTTTATTAGCTACAGCAATTACAGTTCACGCTTGCATTCATTGGATTTATTTATCAATTGAGTTGGATCAAAAGCAGCCTAGCTTCCATCTACACTGACTATTTAGTGTGATTTTAATTAATTAAATTAATTAATTAATGTAATTTTATTAGCTACAGCCATTACAATTCACGCTTGCATTCATTGGATTTATTTATTGATTGAGTTGGATCAAAAGCAGCTTAGCTTCCATCTACACTGACTATTTAATGTAATTTTAATTAATTAATTCAATTAATTTTAATGTAATTTTATTAGCTACAGCAATTACAATTCACGCTTGCATTCATTCGATTTATTTATCACTTGAGTTGGATCAAAAGCAGCCTAGCTTCCATCTACACTGACTATTTAGTGTAATTTTAATTAATTTTAATTAAATTAATTAATTAATGTAATTTTATTAGCTACAGCAATTACAGTTCACGCTTGCATTCATTGGATTTATTTATCAATTGAGTTGGATCAAAAGCAGCCTAGCTTCCATCTACATTGACTATTTAGTGTAATTTTAATTAATTTTAATTAAATTAATTAATTAATGTAATTTTATTAGCTACAGCAATTACAATTCACGCTTGCATTCATTCGATTTATTTATCAATTGAATTGGATCAAAAGCAGCCTAGCTTCCATCTACACTGACTTTTTAATGTAATTTTAATTAATTAATTAAATTAATTAATGTAATTTTATTAACTACAGCAATTACAATTGACGCTTGCATTCATTCGATTTATTGATCAATTGAGTTGGATCAAAAGCAGCCTAGCTTCCATCTACGCTGACTATTTAATGTAATTTTAATTAATTAATTAAATTAATTAATTAAATTTTATTAGCTACAGCAATTACAATTCACGCTTGCATTCATTCAATTTATTTATCAATTGAGTTTGGTCAAAAGCAGCCTAGCTTCCATCTACACTATTTAATGTAATTTTGATTCATTTTAATTAAAATGAATTAAAATTACATTAAATAGTCAGTGTAGAGGGAAGCTAGGCTGCTTTTGATCCAGCTCAATTGATAAATAAATTGATTTACAATTGACGCTTGCATTCATTGGATTTATTTATCACTTGAGTTGGATCAAAAGCAGCCTAGCTTCCATCTACACTGACTATTTAATGCAGTTCAACTCACCTGCAGATTCCAGGGCCATCCGCATCTCATAGGCACTCATGGTTCCTGATTTGTCCAAATCGAACTTCCTAAAGACCGCCTTGAAATTAGGAGAGAGAAAAAATATTTAAATAAGATGCTAACAAACAAACAAACAAAAACCAGAAATCAAATGGATGAGCTCAAGGCGTCACATTATGGAAACGTACCAAATAGCTTCTGATTTTGGTCCAAAGGATGTTGAACTCCACCAGCCCTAGTTTTCCATTTCCATCTCTCTGAGCAAGGAGGTAGTGGTTAAGGAAACGTTCAAACAGAGATATCACACTTTCCTTTTCCAACATCACTCCACTTCCCCGAATGCCTACAATGTGGTTGCATCTGAGCATGACACACATACCTATACGCCAGGAGCTAATCCTTTCTATCTATATACTGCCCTTTTGTGGCTGTACGTGAATACCATATACATATATACATACCCAAAGGTCAGCAGCTAATCCTCTCTATCTATATACTGCTCTCTTGTGTCTGTATGTGAATCTTGCATACATACCTAAAGGCCAGTATCTAATCCTTTCTCTATATATACTACTCTTGTGGCTGTATATGAATGCCACATTCATATATACCTATAGGTCAGTAGCTAATCCTTTCCATCTATATACTGCTCTCTTGTGGCTTAGTATATGAATGCCACATATGTATATATTTTTTTATTTATTTACTTACGGCATTTATATGTATATATACCTATAGGCCAGTAGCTAATCCTTTCTATCTATATACTGCCCTCTTGTGGCTGTATATGAATCCCGCATACATACCTATAGGCCAGTAGCTAATCCTTTCTATCTATATACTGCCCTCTTGTGGCTGTATATGAATCCCGCATACATACCTATAGGCCAGTAGCTAATCCTTTCTATCTATATACTGCCCTCTTGTGGCTGTATATGAAGGCCACATACACATAAGCCTATAGGCCAGTAGCTAATCCTTTCTATCTATATACTGCCCTCTTGTGTCTGTATATGAATCCTGCATACATACCTATATGCCAGTAGTTAATCCTTTCTATCTATATATTGCTCTCTTGTGGGTGTATATGAATGCCACATTCATATATACCTATAGTTCAGTAGCTAATCCTTTCCATCTATACACTGCCCTCTTGTGGCTGTATATGAATCTCGCATACATACCTATAGGCCAGTAGCTAATCCTTTCTACCTATATACTGCCCTCTTGTGGCTGTATGTGAAGGCCATATACACATATACTAGGCTTGGGCAATCCATGGTTCTAAATGGTTCTAAAGTACTTACAAAACTAAAGTTCTGGTGGTGAAAATTTCAGAACTCTAACAAAACTTTCAAAATTTAATTATTATTTCATTATTGGTGATTTTAATGACAGAACCAATTAGAAACTGCCATTTATTATGAAATGTTGAGAGTGTTGTTAGAGTTCTGAAATTTTCACCACCACAACTTTAGTTTTGTAAGTACTTTAGAACCATTTAGAACCATGGATTGCCCAAGCCTAACATATACCTATAGGCCAGTAGCTAATCCTTTCTATCTATATACTGCCCTCTTGTGGCTGTATATGAATACTGCATATATACATACCTAAAGGTCGGCAGCTAAACATTTCTAGCTGTATACTGCCCTCCTGTGGTTGCGTCTGAGCATTGCGTACATACTTAGAGCTAGTCACTTATCCTTTCTATCTATGTACTGCTTTTTTAATTCTTTTGATGTCCTTGTCCCAAAATTGGGTAGTTGAAACCGCACAATTATTTTAAGTTGGGGGATAAAGGGTATTGTACACCAAGTTTGGTCCAGATCCATCCAGCCTTGGAGGAGCTTTTGTGGTACCAACCAACAAACAAACAAACCAACAAACGTACACACGTTGACTTTTATATAGCGAGACGAAGTACCCAGTATATCCAAGGATTGTAATACTGGCAGTAGGGTTGTTCACAATCCAAAAGACATGCCTTCACAATCATAAGGATACATCCATAAGGTTCACCATACTGCGGCAGGATTCCAAGCTGAAACCTTTGGTACGAAGATCTTTATCTGCCAAACAGAACCAAAAGAGAGACGTTTAGAACTTCAACTTGACTCTTCTGGCCACGAATGAAGACATCTCAGGGGTGGAAAGAAGGGGTGAATCTCAGCGCTTACGTTTTCCTATGATCCTGTTGAGGATCGTCTGCAGTTCGGTAACGCTGATTTCCATATCCTGGAAAAGGGAAAGGGAAAGCGCTCTGTTTTGTAACTCGGTTTTACTGTATTAGACATGTATTTGCATATTTATTGAAATTATTATTATTATTATTATTATCTATATAAATGTAATGTTCGTTTGTGGGATTAATATAACTCATAAACCATTGGACGAATTGACACCTAACAACCCAATGTATGTCCTTCACTCAAAAAATTGATTTTGTCATTTGGGAGTTGTAGTTGCTGGGATTTATAGTTCACCTACAATCAAAGAGCATCCTGAACTCCAGCAAAGATTGAATTGGACCAGCCTTGGCATATAGAACTCCCATGACCAACAGAAAATACTGGAAGGGTTTGGTGGACATTGACCTTGAGTTTTGGAGTTGTAGTTCACCTACATTCAGAGAGCATTGTGGACTCAAACAATGATAGATCCGGACCAAACCTGGCACGAATATTCCATATGCCCAAATGTGAACCCAGATGGAGTTTGGGGGAAATAGAATCTTAACATTTGGGAGTTGTAGTTACTGGGATTCATAGTTCACCTACAATCAAAGAGCATTCTGAACTCCACCAGTGATGGAAACGTGGTACACAGGAGTCCCATGACTAACAGAAAACACTAGAAGAGTTTGGTGGACATTGACCTTGAGTTTTGGAGTTGTAGTTCACCTACATTCAGAGAGCACTGTGGACTCAAACAATGAAGGATCTGGACCAAACTTGGCACGAATACTCCATATGCCCAAATGTGAACACAGATGGAGTTTGGGGGAAAATAGACCTTGACATTTAGGAGTTGTAGTTATTGGGATTTATAGTTCACCTACAATCAAAGAGCATTCTGAACTCCACCAATGATGGAATTGAACCAACCTTGGCACATAGCACTCCCATGATCAACAGAAAATAGTGGAAGGGTGTGGTGGGCATTGACCTTGACTTTGGGAGTTGTAGTTCACTGAATGCCTGTGTCACAAAACAATGTATTTCTAAAAATCCTTTTTACTACTGCCATTATATACTCACCGCTCCAGCCAACTGCCTGAAGAGTTGCTTGAATCCCTCATCGATCTCGCCCTCGGAAAGCACTTTCTGGAATGGAAGAGGAGAGAAAGGAGGACCATAAGAAGGGAGGCCACACTCTGGACTGTGGATTTCCTACTGACGGAATGCTGCATTCCCTCCTTTATTTCTAGGTAAGGACTTTTCAACCAGCCAGGTCTGTTGGTCAACAGATTGCTGGAGATGCTACCTGGTTGATGGAAAGCTTCCCACCGGAGTGGAAATCATCAATCGGACAGGTGACAAGCTATTTAATCTCAGCAGACTGAAAGTCAAGACCAAGGTTACAACAACATCTGTTATAGAACTTCGGTATGCGGATGACAACGTCATCTATGCGCATTCAGAAGAAGACCTACAAGCCACTCTAAACGCCTTCACAGAAGCATACGAGAAGCTCGGCCTGTCATTGAACATCGAGAAAACCAAAGTGCTCTTCCAGCAGTCGCCAGCCATTCCCTCTCCAATGCCAGAGATACAGCTTAATGGTGTAACATTAGAAAATGTTGACCATTCCGCTCCCTTGGCAGCCACCTCTCCACCAAATTCAACATTGACACTGAAATACAACATTGCCTGAGCTCTGCGAGTGCAGCATTGTTCCGAATGAAGCACAGAGTGTTAGAGGACCGGGACATCCGTAGGGAGACCAAGGGGTTTGTTTATAAAGCTATTGTCCTTCCAACCCTGCTATACGCCTGCAAGACGTGGACTGTCTATAGACGTCAACATTGACACTGAAATAAAACACCGCCTGAGCTCTACGAGTGCAGCATTTTTCCAAATGAAGCATAGAGTGTTTGAGGACCAGGACATCCATAGGGAGACCAAGGGCTTGTTTATAAAGCTATTGTCCTCCCAACCCTGCTATATGCCTGCGAGACGTGGACTGTCTATAGACGTCAACATTGACACTGAAATAAAACACCGCCTGAGCTCTATGAGTGCAGCATTTTTCCGAATGAAGCAGAGAGTGTTTGAGGACTGGGACATGCGTAGAGATACCAAGCAGCTTGTTTACAAAACTATTGTCCTCCCAACTCTGCTATATGCCTGTGAAACGTGGACAGTCTATAGACGTCACATGCAACTCCTGGAATGATTACATCAGCGCTGCCTCTGAAAAATCCTGCAAATCTCTTGGGAGTGATAGAACTTTGCAGTAGGCAAAGTGTTGGTTTCGTGCCTTGGGTCTTGTCACTGCCGCTTTTGTGTTGAATTTGGGTCCTGGATCTGCACGTTGCTGTTTATCTTCGTGTTTATCTCGGCTTGGATTCTTGTAAGTGCGGATTTCCCCTCTCCTTGACTTTGGATTGCTTTTGACAACGCTGCCTTTTGGACTTTGGAACCTCACAACTTTGGGCTTGGATTTCTTCAACTTCGGACTTCATTTAGACGACGACTCTTCTTCACGGCTCTTTGTTTGTCTGTCTTCCATTTGCGGTGTGATTTTGCGGGGTTTTGGAAGTACTCCAGTTTAATCCGGATTTTTTTGCCTGGATAATCCGGATTATTGCTTTAGAATCATAGAATCATAGAATCAAAGAGTTGGAAGAGACCTCATGGGCCATCCAGTCCAATATTGGCAATATTTCTGCCAAGAAGCAGAAATATTGCATTCAAATCACCCCTGACAGATGGCCATCCAGCCTCTGTTTAAAAGTTTCCAAAGAAGGAGCCTCCACCACACTCTGGGGCAGAGAGTTCCACTGCTGAACAGCTCTCACAGTCAGGAAGTTTAGTTTACTTTTCAACCTAATAATTGCTACTACTTCTGAGTTTTGACCAGAGGCACTGAAGCAAGTGTCTCTGAGTCTCTTTTACTTTGTATTAATAAACTATTCTTTTGGACACATTCCTGAGTTTGGTTCTTTAAGGCGTCTGGGTTCCGACACTCGCTCAGGGTCAACCTAAGTCTGAAACAACTTGAAAACACAACAACAACAACAACAACAACAATCCTGTCTCATCAGCCAAAAGCAGGCCCACACTTCCCATTGAAATACTAATAAGTTTATACTTGTTAAAATTGCTCTTCATATTAATTATTGCATTGTTGTATGTGTGTGTGTGTGTGTTTGAACTACAAATAAGATATGTGCAGTGTGCATTGGAATTCATTCATTTTTTTCCGAATTATAATCCGTCCCTCCAAAAGTTTGAGGGACCGTGACCTGGCCCTCTGTTTAAAAAGTTTGTGGACCCCTGATCTAGATTTACGTAAGGCAGATATATAACCCCTTTGAAAGGGCCGTAAGAAGACTCCTACCTCATCTGGGAGATTGGCCTGGATGTCGTCATCCATCTCCCTGAAAAGGGAAGCACAACGAAAAAGAAAATAAAATAAAATTGCACCTTAGAAGCAAAGCAGCAGAAATACGTAAATAAAAGGGGGAACAATGCTATAGACCAGGCATGGTCAAACTTCAACCCTCCAGGTGTTTTGGACTTCAACTCCCACAATTCCTAACAGCCTACTTACACCGTCCCTGCTTTGTTCTCCGAGAAGACCCTCAGCACAAAGTCCCCTTCTTTGTTGGGCTCAAAAGTGGAAGGCACCACAATATACTCTCCGGGAGGCAGCTTGAAGCGGGTGCTGACCTCGCGCAGGTTGATGAACTGCTCGGAGCGAGCCCTCGAGGAGTTGGAGAGGAAAAAGTCGCGCTTCAGGTGGACCGAGGGTTGCCCTACATACTGTCCGATAGAAAAAGAGAGAGGGAATGAGCTTGGGCTAAGAGCATCCATTATTGAAAATTTATTTACAGTATTTATATTCATAGAATCATAGAATCAAAGAGCTGATGAAGGAGTTTGTCTACATGGACAAAGAAAGACCATCTTAAATCTCTCATAGAATCATAAAATCAAAGAATTGGAAGGGACCTCATGGGCCATCCAGTCTAACCCCATTCTACCAAGAAGCAGGAATATTGAATTCAAATCACCCCTGACAGATGGCCATCCAGCCTCTGTTTAAAAGCCCCCAAAGAAGGAGCCTCCACCACACTCCAGGGCAGAGAGTTCCACCGCTGAATGGCTCTCCCAGTCAGGAAGTTCTTCCTCATGTTCAAATTGAATCTCCTCTCTTGTTGTTTGAAGCCATTGTTCCGCATCCTAGTCTCCAGGGAAGCAGAAAACAAGCTTGCTCCCTCCTCCTCCCTGTGGCTTCCTCTCACATATTTATACATGGCTATCATATCCCCTCTCAGCCTTCTCTTCTTCAGGCTAAACATGCCCAGCTCCTTAAGCCGCTCCTCATAGGGCTTGTTCTCCAGACCTTTTATAATTTTAGTCACTCTCCTCTGGACACATTCCAGCTTCTCACCCCGCAGGGAACTCAGGGCAGATTACAATGTACATATACATGGCAAACATTCGATGCCATAGACACCCAACATATATAGACAGACACTCAGAGGCTATTTAACATTCCAGCTTCTGGCCACCAGTGGGGGCTTTATTTGGGGGAATAAAAATCCCAAAAAGGCAGAACACCACCTGAGATTGTAATGAGGCTTCTGTGTTTTAAAACCCAAAAAGCTGTAAGGAAAGCTGGAATTTTCTTCTGGCCTAAAACCTTCTGAAAGAACCCTCTGGCCGCCACCAACTTAAAAGCACTGATAAGCCCTTGGCTTACTTGAAGTATCTTGCTTTACTTGAAGGCAAGAGTGTGTTGGATTAGCCCTCAGGCTTGTAACACAAAAAGATTGTACTTTAAATTATACGCTGCCACCATTAGTCTCCTGTTTGGTGTAGGAAACTGCTTTTGAAACTTCACCCACAGAGGCACACGTGAGGCAGATGTTGTGAACAACAAAACAATGATGTTTATTTAAGAGAACTGAAACAATTCAGGTATAAAGCTTAGATGTTTCAAAGTATTGACTTAAAAAGTGTGTGGTTCAGACTTAGTTACACAGGAACACTTCTCTCTCCCTCCACAAAATTTACTGACAGGATTTATTCTCTGAAAGTAATTCTAAACACCAGCACAGATAGTCCTATCCTGGATCTATCTCTTCACTCCTCTACCAGCTATTTCTCTAATAGCTGTAAAAATCTTCTCACTAAGCTATCTCTGCTAGCCCACTGACCAATTTCAGGCGTCTCTCACTGTACTGTGGTTGTTTTTATGATGCTTTTGTTAGGCCGCCCTGAATCCCCCTTCGGGAGGAGAAGGGCAGGGTATAAATATAGGAAATCAATCAATAAATAATAAACAGTGGGTGTGGCTCTTAATAAGACATGCCACATTATCACAAGTTGTCTACACACTACACCGCTGGAGAAATTACAATGTTTAGCCGGTATTGCACCACCTGACATCCAATAATGAAAGGACCAAAGCAGTGACATCTCCGGCCTATCAGCCGGCAAGTCAGTGCCTTAAATCAAGAAATAGTTTTCTAAGATCTACAGACATACTTGCAGGAACACCTGAGCAAGCGAGAGTCCAAAAGTGGCAGGAAAAAACCTGGAACCTCGTGGGACACTTGGGGAACAAGAAACATATGAGTGAGAAACATAGGTTTGGGGTACATACCTCTGGTGGTACCTGTGAAGAGACAAAAAAGAAGAGATGTCAGGGCTTCCCCAAATCCAGAGGGGCAAGATCAGGCCAAAGCCAAGCATAACAGCCTGGAGCAGGGCAGGAAGGACCCTCGTACCACAAAGGATTACCTCATAGACAGCAAAGCCAATAGTCTCCATGTCCTTGCCGAGGCGCCTCTCTCGGCGCCGGTGTTTCTGCATCAGCGCCATGACAAAACTGCAGCCGGGCTCCCTGCTCCCTTCCTCATCATCGTGGTCAACCTCCTCGAGACGGACTTTGAATTGGGGATTGATCCAAAACGTGGCTGAAGGAGACAAGATGATAATAGCAAGTATCAAGTACAGGCTTACTCAATCCAGAAAATCATGCTTTTGGAATGTAGAAAATTACGTATTTCCGATAACAAGAGTTGGATGCCGGCAGATCTAATAACTAGTAACTGCACAGTACATTTATAGGTAGGTAAAGGTAAAGGTTTTCCCCTGACATTAAGTCCAGTCGCCGCCGATGACCATAGACACCTCCAAGGTCATGTGGCCAGCATGACTGCATGGAATGCCGTTACCTTCCCGCCGGAGCGGTACCTATTGATCTACTCACATTTGCATGTTTTCGAACTGCTAGGTTGGCAGAAGCTGGGGCTCAAAGAGGAAGTTCATGCTGTTCCCCGGATTCGAACCTGCAATCTTTTGGTCAACAAGCTCAGCAGCTCAGTGGTTTAACCCACTGTGCCACCGAGGGCTCCCTTCCATTGTGTTTAATATCTTATTAAATTTATAAGTAACACAAATTTATAGGTAACACAATTAAAGTACCGTATATACTCGAGTATAAGCCGACCCAAATATAAGCCGAGGCTCCTAATTTTACCACAAAAAAACAGGGAAATGGATTGACTCGAAAATAAGCCGTGGCCAAGTCCGAACTTCACATTCTCCTGGTGAAAAAGCCATTTCCTACTCTTGCACTCCAGGTCAAGAAGAAGCCCTCTGATTTAAAACACACCACATGAAGAGTGAAGCAACAAATCTTCCTTTATTGAAGCTTAGTAAATAGCCAGAAGAAATAAATGCTTGTAAGAAAATCGGAAGGTTCTGAAAAGTAATTAGTCCATAAAAAGTAGTAACACAAAGCAATGTCCACACAAGAAATAGAAGCAATCCAAGACAGCATTAATCCAGGCAGTAATCAAACGGGATGCAAGGACAATCCAAAAGGCTAAAACACTCAACAGAAAGAAGACCTTCCTTCTACGCTGCAGAGACACAGATACCATCCCACAATTTCTCGCAGCCAAAAGGACTTTCAAAACACCACAGGCTCACCGGATGACTTTCCTTCCAAGAAACAAGACCCCTTGAACAAGACTTCCATGGCGCAAGAACTTGGTTTCCAAATGATGCCTGATCTAACAGGTTTTCCCTTGAAGCAAACTTTATATCCCAAAACTCAGAAATTAGTTTCGTTTCTTCCCCCCCACCCCCCACATTTTCCCTTTATCAGACACAGCCTTTCGGAGCGACGTAAATACTGAGTTTGTTGTCGATCCTGGCTAATCTCCAGCCACCTATTCTTCAGCTCCTTATCTGGCTGCTCATAAAAATTCTCAGGTGTCAGATTGTTTTCCAAGCCCAAATCTTGAAAGCTCACAGAGAGAGGGAGTGAATTATCATTGCTAGGCCCAGGGATATTCTCATGAGAAACTGCCCTTTGGGCTGAGGCCTCTCTGTCATTGTCTGTATGAAAATCATTGACCAAACCATCTCCATCTTGTACCTCAGCCTCGGCACCACCATTTCCCACATCAGGATCTTGAAACACAAACACAGGCTGATTCCTAACACGTACCTGGATAGTTCCTGCAACCGCCTGCTGTGCTCCCTCTCCGCCAGGTGCCGTCGTACAGTGTCGTGTTCCACTTCCGGAACTTGCGCGACTTCAGCGCATCCGGCGTGAGGTTGCAGATCTCAAGGCGAGAGAACTCTCGGAGAAAATCTTGGAAGGACATCCTGGAAGGGAAAGAGACGTAGTAAGCTCAGAAGTACTCCCCTTTGTGTCTAGGTAAGGATACATGCTTCTCTTGTTGGAAATAGCAACCTTCTACAAACCTCCTATACAAGTTATTTCTTAGATAAGATTGCTTACTGTATTGTATATGTGTGTATTGGCAGTTTTCATCTATGCTGACGATCGTGCTATCACCATTCAAGAAGGGAGCTTTCAAATGGTTGAACAGAAGTTCTCCAAAGCCTTAGATGACTGCACATTGCTTAAGTCGCGTTGACCGACCGTCTGCGCAGGGTTCCATACTTCGCACTTTAACAACACAACCGTTCAATGCTAAGGCTTCCCGCCAAAATGGAACTGTAGAGGAGAGTCTACTGAACAAGCCAGTACCTACCGCATACCAGTACTGCCATCTGTTGAGGAGTTATGAAGGTGGAGGCAATAATTTTCATTCAACCCTTGTATTGCTATTGGTGATTAACCAGCTGTGCTACAATAATTAATTACTATAATTAAATTCAGGGGCTGCTTTCTCCCTTACTCTTACAGCTAGTGGAGTGAAACTGGCTACGGTGGTAGAACACATTTACCACTTTTAGCCCACCAAATATCAGAACGTTTTACTTATCCATAGATTTTGGGGAATTTTTATAAACAACAAGGTGGAGGCATTACTTTTCATTCAACCCTCGTATGACTTACAATCAATGGTATCTTACAATCGAAGGAATATGGTACTTTTCGGCCACTAATAATCCAACTATGACCTTCCCATGGGTCTATTCTATCTCAGATAAGCATATGGATTGCTTATCTGGAACATCTTGTGCTTGCTAAACATGTATTCACAAATGGATTCGTAAAGCAAACAGAACGAAACCTACCAGAATTCTCCATCTTCCATTTTAATTCTCAGTTGCTGCCCCACCGACGGGTCCACCGTGTTCCACTCCCCAGAACTGTAATAAATCAATTGGCAGTGAAGTTGTGAAAAGAAGCAGTCAGACTGGACCAGGCAGCTAGTGGAGATTTTAATGAGAGTGGCAAAAATATTGTGATTGCATGTATATGTTGTAAAAAGCCAATGCTTACTTGTCGCTCCAAGCGCCGGTCCATTCCACTTCTCCCCAGGGGTTTCGTATCCGTATCAGGCTCACCCTCTGCCCGCGATAGGGGATCTGATAAGAAAAGAGGCTGGTTAAGATGAGATATTCAAGGTGGTGCTCAGCTGGATTACTTTATTTATTTACTAGCTGTACCCGCTACTCGTTGCTGTGGCCAACCTTCCCTCGCTCTTTGTCTCCTTTTTTGGGGGGCAGATGTAGTGCATGCACACACACACACAAACACGCATACACATATGGGTGTGGATAATATGGTAATGTCTATGTTGAAAGGAAGTTGTAGAGAATACCTACATGGATGTTAATTTTACTATATTTCCTCAACTCTCTCCTCAAATACACACAGTCACGCGGGAAAGAAGTGGCTCTGCTGGAGTGCATGTCTTGAGGAGTTATTGTGGGGATGATCTTGCATGTGCATTGTTGTTGTTCATTCGTTCAGTCGTCTCCGACTCTTCGTGACCTCATGGACCAGAGCTCCCTGTCGGCCGTCACTACCCCCAGCTCCTTCAAGGTCAGTCCAGTCACTTCAAGGATGCCGTCCATCCATCTTGCCCTTGGTCGGCCCCTCTTCCTTTTGCCTTCCACTTTCCCCAGCATCATTGTCTTCTCCAGGCTTTGCTGTCTCCTCATGATGTGGCCAAAGTACTTCAACTTTGTCTCTAGTATCCTTCCCTCCAATGAGTAGTCGGGCTTCACCTCCTGGAGGATGGACTGGTTGGATCTTCTCGCAGTCCAAGGCACTCTCAGCACTTTCCTCCAACACCACAGCTCAAAAGCATCTCTCTTCCTTCGCTCAGCCTTCCCTAAGGTCCAGCTCTCACATCCGTAGGTGACTACAGGGAAGACCATGGCTTTGACTAGGCAATGGATCTTGGTTGCCAGTCTGATGTCTCTACTCTTGACTATTTTATCGAGACTGGACATTGCTCTCCTCCCAAGAAATAAGCGTCTTCTGATTTAATTTATATTTATTTTTTAAAAACTAAACAGTGAAATTTCCTTTTAAAATTAATTTTCAAATTTACAGAGCTGTGTAAGTGCAGGAGGGCTATGTTCTCTCCCCAACAGGAAGCCTAGCTACAGGGCTATGGAGTGATGAAGTGGAGCTATCATGCGACCATAGAGAAATGCAATACTGGGGGTGATGTCTGGGTAAGCTGCCAGGAGATGTGGTCACATTATTGCCATGGGATGGTGACTTTGTGCAATAAAATCTAATAGATTTTTAAAACTGTGCTTCCCAGAGCTAGAAATAAAATTGAATAGAGTGAAGGCATTAATTCCACTATATTTTCACAACTCCACACACCCATATGCACTCACTGTGTATGTTGCCAAGTTGTAAAAGATAGATAGATAGAATGATTTTCAATTCATATAGCAATTCAGAAACATGCAAATGTGAGTAGAGCAATAGGTACTAGGCTTGGGCGGTTTCGTTCGTTAATTTCGTAATTCGTTATTGATTCGTATTTAAATTAGCTTACGATCCGATATTGAGCCATGCAGGAGCAACTAAAAATCGAAACGAATTTTTCAATTTATTTCGTAATTCTTTCGTAATTGGTTCGAAATCGTTTCGAAATCGTTTTGTTACTATTTCCGTATGTCTGGTGCAAGTTTTATAGTTGTTGTTTGTTTTATCAGTGATAAAAAAATAAATTATCACACCAACAGTCAACAACAGAGGGAGAAGGAAGCTTCAGAAGTTCCCCATGTCCCATTTGGAGGGTTTTTTAGCGTATTGCGCAATCGTGTCCGCCATTAACGAATCAATTCGAAATTTACGATATTTCGTAAATAACGAAATTTTTTTAAAGAAAAATTCGGAATTCTTTTAAAAAACGAAATGCAATGGATCCCCTAAAAACGAAACGAGTTTAGAAACAAATTTTTCCGTTGTTACCCAGGCCTAATAGGTACCACTCTGGCAGGAAAGTAAGGGTGCTCCATGAAGTCATGCCAGTGGCCACATGACTTTGGAGGTGTCTATGGACAACGCCGGCTCTTCAGTTAAAAAATGGAGATGAGCACCAGAGTCCCAGAGTTGGACATGACTGGATTTAATGTCAGGGGGAAACCTTTAGCTTTAACCTATACACACACACACAGTGTGGATATGCTATTGTGTGTTTTGTTTCGTGAACAAATTGTGGAACTATAGATATCCTACGCTACCTTCCCAACTGTCCTCCCTCCCTGACAGGGGCAGACCCCCCTCATTGGTCGGGCTCGGCCCCCCACCCAGCTCCTGGCTGCCCCCTGCTTTGCTTGGCTTCACCATCCCCACCAAGTTGCAACAGAAACGGCTGTGACGGGCTCT
Organism: Anolis sagrei; assembly: GCF_037176765.1. NCBI lineage: Eukaryota > Metazoa > Chordata > Lepidosauria > Squamata > Anolidae > Anolis > Anolis sagrei. Next base: position 10,811,514 of record NC_090032.1, read on the forward strand.
GAGCCTGGGGTCCGCTACTACTGCTGCCTGTGCTTCTGCCTCCTCCTCCTCCTCTTCTTCTTCTTCCTCCTCTATGTGGGTCCCCCTTCAGACTCTCTCCTGCCTCAGAAGCTTGGTGGGGGCTGGAAGCCTTGGAGGTGCCCACCTTTGCAAAGGCAACAGGAAGAGCCAAGAGGAGGGGAGAGAGGAGGTTGTCTCTCTCTCTATATATATATATACATATTAGGCATGTGCAATCCATGGTTCTGAATGGTTCTAAAGTACTTACAAAACTAAAGTTCTGGTGGTGAAAAGTAGGGGGCGCTGATGCTTTGCCTCTACAGTGTTGCTAAAGTTCTGGTGGTGAAAATTTCAGAACTCTAACACAACTTTCAAAATTTCATTATAAATGGCAGATCCTAATATGTTCTGTCATAAAAATCACCAATAATGAAATAATAATGAAATTTTGAAAGGTGTGTTAGAGTTCTGAAATTTTCACCACCTGAACTTTAGCAACACTGTAGAGGCAAAGGACCAGTGCCCTCTAAGTTTCACCACCAGAAATTTAGTTTTGTAAGTACTTTAGAACCATTTAGGACCATGGATTGCACATGCCTACTAAATGGTTCTAAAGTACTTACAAAACTAAAGTTCTGGTTGTGAAAACTAGGGGGCGCTGGTGCTTTGCTTCTACAGTGTTGCTAAAGTTCTGGTGGTGAAAATTTCAGAACTCTAACAAAACTTTCAAAATTTCATTATTATTACATTATTGGTGATTTTTATGACAGAACCTATTGGGAATTGCCATTTATAACGAAATTTTGAAAGTTTTGTTAAAGTTCTGAAATTTTCACCACCAGAACTTTAGCAACACCGTAGAAGCAAAGCACCAGCGCCCCCTAGTTTTTACCACCAGAACTTTAGTTTTGTAAGTACTTTAGAACCATTTAGAACCATGGATTGCACATGCCTAATATATATATATATATCCCCCAGGCTGTGCAAGGCACGCTCTCGCCACTTTCCCATGCTTCCTTCCTTCTTTCTTTCCTCTCTTCTTCCTTTCTCACTTTCCTCCATCCCCACAGCAGGCAAGGAGGTAGGTGAAGAGGAAGGGGTCATGCTGCTGTGAGGGAGGAAGCTCCCTGCTGCGGTGAGGGAGGGAGCTCGGTGCCGCTCACTGTGCCAGATCTGTTTGTATGGCCGTGCATGCGCACACGCTTGGCTCTCAATGTTGTAACGGCCACTCTTCCCTTGTGTGGATTTTTGGGGTTTCTGCTGTTTCTTTGGGGGGGGGGGTTGAGTGGAGGACATAAATTGGGTTGTTAGGTGTATCGTGTCCAAATTTGGTGTCAATTCCCCCAGTAGTTTTTGGGTTCTGTAAATATCACAAACGAACATTACATTGTCGAAGGCTTTCATGGCTGGAATCACTAGGTTCTCATGGGTTTTTTCGGGCTATAGCGCCATGTTCTAGAGGCATTTCTCCTGACGTTTCGCCTGCATCTATGGCAAGCATCCTCAGAGGTAGTGAGGCAAGCATCCTCACTACTTCTGAGGATGCTTGCCATAGATGCAGGCGAAACGTCAGGAGAAATGCCTCTAGAACATGGCCCTATAGCCCGAAAAAACCCACAAGAACATTACATTTTTATTTATATAGATTTATTTATTTACAATATTTATATTCGGCCCTTCTCACCCCGCAGGGGACTCAGGGCGGATTACAATGTACACATACATCGCAAACATTCAATGCCATTGTCAGGAGTCGATTTCTGATGGCATGAAGACATCGCAAATTCCCTCCTTGACATCCTGACTGAATCATCCTGGCTGAATCAATTCTCTCTCTCTGACATTTTGAAGCCAGTGGAGGGCGCTGGAAACCTTGTATTGGAACTTGTGAAGCAACAACTTCTAATAAGGAAACTACGAAGAGGGGGGAGATGGGCAGGAAAGGTGTATAAAAGGAAGTGGTGGTGGGAAAAAGTCAGTAGTGTCTTTCTTTGCTGCAGAGATACAAGTAATATATCCATTTCAAAGCAAAAACGACTTGTGAGTGGTTATTTAATATTGCTATATAGATCCTACAGTCTTACAGCCAGTTGCGCCCGTACCTTGGGAAGTCAGATCTGGACACAGTGGTCCACCCTCTTGTTACATCCTGAATAGATTACTGCAACACACTCTACATGGGGTTGCCTTTGAAGACTGTTCGGAAACTTCAATTAGTCCAGCGGGTGGCAGCCAGATTACTCACCGGAGTGTCATACATGGAACTTACCACCCCTGTTATGTCAGCTCCACTGGCTGCCGATCCAGTTCCGAGCACAATTCAAAGTGCTGGTTTTGACCTACAAAACCCTATACGGTTCCGGCCCAGCGTATCTGTCGGAACACATCTCCTTCTACGTCCCGCCTCGGAGTTTAAGATCTTCTGGGGAGGCCCTGCTCTCGGCCCCACCTCTATCGCAAGTGAGATTGGTGGGGACGAGGAGCAGGGCCTTCTCGGTGGTGGCCCCTCGCCTGTGGAATTCACTCCCCGGGGAAATTAGGTCATCGACATCCCTCCTCTCTTTTAGAAGGAAACTAAAAACATGCATATGGGACCAGGCCTTTGGGTAATCTGGCAGATAGACAAAGGACAATGACGACTAGAATTAATAGGATTTGACAATGTGGAATGAATTTACGGATTCTGAGCTGGCGAACGTTGAGCATTAGATTGGTTTTATTGATTGTGATGTATAATTGACTGTTTTAATTGTTTTATAATTGCTGTTGATATATGTTTTTATCTTATTGTTTGTGTTGGCATTGAATGGTGCCTTTTGTAAGCCGCCCTGAGTCCCCCCTCGGGGGTTGAGAAGGGCGGGGTAGAAATGCACGAAATAAATAAATACAGCCATAGACACACAACACATATGGACAGTCAGTCAGAGGCTATTTAACATTCCAATTTCCTGGCCACCAGGGGAGCTGTCGCTTCACCGTCCATCTGCGACACTGATGAAGTACTTTCCGTATTCCCCGCATGCTTTTGCTGGAGAATATTTTTTAATGACCTTGTAAATTTAAATTAGCCTCTCCACACATAGATGGTACCTAAATTTCCTACTTGACAGATGCAACTGTCTTTCGGGTTGCAAAGGTTGACAACAAGCTACACAAATCGGCTGGAAGCTCACTCCGACCTGGGCTGGCTTCGAACTCAGTACTTAATGCAGCTGATACCCAGCCAGTTGTGCCACAATAACTGTCTTTCTCGGAGGTACTGAAGACAGTGGAGTCTTACCTGCTCGGCGCCAGTGACCGAATACGCATGGCCTTTCACCAACTTCTTGAAAGTGACCGCTTCCATGTCGAAAGCACTTGTGATCTGGAATTAAGGATTGGGAGTTGAAAGAGAAGAGGAAAATAATAAGGTTTCAAAGGGTCCCCGAGAATGCAACATCATGTGAAATACTTGATGCGCACAGTGTAACAGGGGATCAATGATGCTATCTAACAAGGATGATCTCTTCAGAAAGGGATACAACAATGTGATGTGGCAGCAAAAAAAGCCAATGGGAATTTGGCCTGCATCAATAGGAGCATAGTGTCTAGATCTAGGGAAGTCATGCTCCCCATGCTCTATTCTGCTTTGGTTAGACCACACCTGGAATATTGTGTCCAATTCTGGGCACCACAATTCAAGAGAGATAGTGACAAACTGGAATGTGTCCAGAGGAGGGCGACTAAAATGATCAAGGGTCTGGAGAACAAGCCCTATGAGGAGCAGCTTAGGGAACTGGGCATGTTTAGCCTGAAGAAGAGAAGGCTGAGAGGAGATATGATAGCCATGTATAAATATGTGAGAGGAAGCCACAGGGAGGAGGGAGCAAGCTTGTTTTCTGCTTCCTTGGAGACTAGGACGTGGAACAATGGCTTCAAACTACAAGAGAGGAGATTCCATCTGAACACGAGGAAGAACTTCCTGACTGTGAGAGCCGTTCAGCAGTGGAACTCTCTGCCCCGGAGTGTGGTGGAGGCTCCTTCTTTGGAAGCTTTTAAACAGAGGCTGGATGGCCATTTGTCAGGGGTGATTTGAATGCAATATTCCTGCTTCTTGGCAGGGGGTTGGACTGGATGGCCCATGAGGTCTCTTCCAACTCTAGGATTCTATGATTCTAGGACCATTGCAATACAGTAAGTCCACCACATAATCAAAAAAGTGAGAATATCACAAAAATCCATACTATTTTTAATAAAAATAATAATAATTTCTTGCCCGCTTCTCCTCCCCACTCGAGGTGAGTTACAATAATAATAATAAAACAACAACAACAACAACTACCCAGAGCAGAAGAGAAAACTGGCAAAAGAAGGCACTCCGTGGACAGTTTCTGGCAAAAATTGAGAGCCAAATTGACAAAGAAAAAACATGGCTGTGGCTCACAAATGGAACTCTGAAAAAGGAGACTGTTCTGTCGCCGCTGGGCTTGAAACGAAGTGCCTTTAAAACAGGACGTGCAACTTTAGCCCAACGGGAAGCCAGGGTCCCCAAAGAGAAGCCCTTAGAGAATTTTCCCCCATTAAACAGTCTTTAGAAGGCTTGAGCTTAAATACAACAAAGTATTTTATTGATGAACAGTTAAACAGAAACTTCCTTTGTCTTCAAAGATTAAACAAATGCTTCCAGGTTTCAAACAAGTGGTGGCTTCTAACTGTTTCTTTGCTTTATTTTCAAGGAAAATCCCTTTCTAGCTCCTCCCAGGCTAACTGTGAACCTAGACCTGACTGATGTGGATCCACTACCGGGCTGAACTGTGTCTCAAAACCGAGTGGACCTACCAGTAGACCTGTAGTCACTTAGCTGGAGTTCTTGGTGTTTAAAGCTGTTATTCCCTCTGAAATTCCTCGGGGCTGTAAGGCTGTTTCCCTGGGAACCTTTGGGAATCTTTAGATGCTCTTGATAGTGATACGGTTCTTGTCAGCAAGGAACCTGCCTGCTGCAGAAATTCATCAACAGGTTTGTGAAGTGTACGGTGATACTGTTATGAGTGAAAGCAAACTGCGTAAGTGGGTACGACAATTCAAAGATGGCCGTGACAACGTCCATGATGAGGACCCCTCCGGTCGCCCTTCTTTGATTACAGACTATTTGATTTGATCGCACACTCAAATCTTTGGTTTTTGTGCTCCTCTGTTAGGAGTTTCGGGACCCAACGAGAGCACAGTTTCCTAAACTTTAGGTGTTCAGAAACAATGTTGTAAAGCACTGATCTCAACACGTCAGGAAATTCGTTTGAGAGACCTGTTATTGTGAAGCGCCTGTTCTCACGAATCCTCGCTTCAACTGAAGCCACCAAATCGTCTGTAATCAAAGAAGGGCGACCGGAGCGGTCCTCATCATGAACATTGTCATGGCCATCTTTGAATTGTCGTACCCATTTACGCACTTTGCTTTCACTCATAACAGTATCACCGTACACTTCACAAATCTGTCGATGAATTTCTGCAGCAGGCAGGTTCCTTGCTGACAAAAACCGCATCACTGAGCGAACCTCACATGCGGAGGGTGAGTTGATAGTCTTAAACATTTTTAAAGCACAGAACAGAACCGTACAAGTTAGCTACAGAGCGGAAACTGAGCACAGTTGTTCCCGAGGCATGCCGGTACACGACGCACGCGCTCGTTGCGGTATGAGCGCGAACTACTAGTGTCTACAACAAAACGGACCTTACTTAAAAAATACCCCTCGTAGTAACACCAGAGGCACTCCAAGTGGCTAGTTACTGGTCAAAGGACATTTAGTCAACTACCAAGCTTGCAAACTTTGTGCTTTGTTTGTTTGTTTGTTAAAAATGCAATACAACTGTTTGGCTTGCTCCTGACACAATAAAATAAATACATAAATAAGTGGAACAGATGGACGGAACTGGTTTTCTGATACGGATCAAGGCAGCTGTTGTATATCTGGACATTCGCTGCAGTTGGGACTGTCACTAGGAAACCTCAAGCTGCTCTATGGACTCTCCAAATTATGGGCATACTCACGTCAATGGAGCAACCCATGAGAGATCCCCTCTCCAAGGCCTTCATGATGATCTGGAAGAGGTCGCTGGGTGGCTTCCGGAGATCGTACCACTCCGTCACGCCTCCGGTGAAGTCTTCAAACCCTTCAGAGGTGCTTCCCCCAGAGAGAGCCTCATAGCAGCCATTCAGCCTAGAGCAAGAGCAGAAGAGTATTTGGTACTTCCATCTTGTTCCCATTTAACAGATAGAGAAAAGCGGGGCAAACCCAAATCTTCCTGCAACCAAGGCTGACCATTATTATATAATCCACCCCGTCGGAGAGAGATCCCACCAAGACACTTACTTGGCATAGGCTTTCTCAAGCAGGGCGCTCCAAAATTCATTGCCTTCTGCCGAGTGCACAAACACCAGCTTGCCATCTTTCGTTGGCAGCAGGTCATCCACCACCACGTCGTTCCACTCGCCGAACTGCCAGATCTGCATTGAGAAAGGTAGAGCATTAGAAACTTTACATCTAATTAATTAATGTGATTTAATGTTTTTAATGGAGCCCCCGATGGCGCAGTGGGTTAAAGCGCTGAGCTGCTGAGCTTGTTGACCAAAAGGTTGCAGGTTCCACTCCGGGGAGCGGCGTAAGCTTCCGCTGTCAGCTCTAGCTTCTGCCAACCTAGCAGTTCGAAAACATGCAAATGTGAGTAGATCAATAGGTACCACTCCGGCGGGAAGGTAACGGCGTCCCATGCAGTCATGCCAGCCACATGACCTTGGAGGTGTCTATGGACAACGCCGGCTCTTCGGCTTAGAAATGGAGATGAGCCCCACACCCCAGAGTCAGACATGACAGGACTTAATGTTAGGGGACAACCTTTACCTTTAATGTTTTAAATGTATGTAATTATTGGATTTTATTATGTATTTTATTATGTGTACATCTTTACTGTGTCTGGTTGTGATCCTCAGGTTGTGCTAGTCAGCTTTTGTACAAGACCACATCTGGAATATTGTGTCCAATTCTGGGCACCACAATTCAAGAGAGATATTGACAAGCTGGAATGTGTCCAGAGGAGGGCGACTAAAATGATCAAGGGTCTGGAGAACAAGCCCTATGAGGAGTGGCTTAGGGAACTGGGCATGTTTAGCCTGAAGAAGAGAAGGCTGAGAGGAGATATGATAGCCATGTATAAATATGTGAGAGGAAGCCACAGGGAGGAGGGAGCAAGCTTGTTTTCTGCTTCCTTGGAGACTAGGACATGGGACAATGGCTTCAAACTACAAGAGAGGAGATTCCATCTGAACATGAGGAAGAACTTCCTGACTGTGAGAGCCGTTCAGCAGTGGAACTCTCTGCCCCGGAGTATGGTGGAGGCTCTTTCTTTGGAAGCTTTTAAGCAGAGGCTGGATGGCCATTTGTCAGGGGTGATTTGAATGCAATATTCCTGCTTCTTGGCAGAATGGGGTTGGACTGGATGGCCCATGAGGTCTCTTCCAACTCTTTGATTCTATGATTCTATGATTCTATGAATATTATATCTAACACCCACTATTTTGTTGTTAGTCAAGTAGTGCTTCCTGTAAGTCAGAGAACAGTCCAGTTATTTGGGTGCGCTGCAATTCTCCAATGGGATTCCTTCCCAGGTGATTCTCAGAGCTCAAGATGCTTGTCTGTTCTTAAGATGAAAAGCACATGTTTGTGTTTTAGATGGATTAGGAATCAGCTGGTTTTCCTTATAATAGGCAGTAAGAGCACCTAAAGCTTTGGAGGGCTTCTGTTCAACCATTTCAAAACTCCCTGCTTGAGGGGTGATGGCATGATCGTCAGCATAGATGAAACTCTCTGTCCCTTCTGGCAGTGGCTGGTCATTTGTGTAGATGTTGAACGTGGATGGACCAAGCACGCTCCCCTGAGGCAGGCCGTTCTTCTGTTTCCGCCATCTGCTTCTCTGGCCCTGGAACTCAACAAAAAAGCTCCTGTTTTGTAGCAGGTTTCCTATGAGGCGGGTGAGGTGGTCGTCCTTTGTGATACTATACATTTTTCTCAGGAGGAGGCGGTGGTTCACAGTCTCATAAACTGCTGACAGGTCTATGAAGACAGCTCCTGTGATCTGCTGCCTTTCAAAGCCATCACCGTTGCTGCTGATGGAGCTGATAACTGCCTGATCAACTGTCTGTTGGTATAAATTAACGGTTCAGAGCCTGGTTATGGAAGCGATTACAATGGTTGCACCGATAGTATTATTGCCATGTTACTACTCAGGAACAACCTCAATGATTAGCCAAAGCTGGTCCCACCCAGCTCAGAACTTCTCTCTGAGCACAACCAGAGCGAGAAAGACGAAAGGGTGTATTTTATTAGGCAACCCTTGGTGGTTTCCCTGTGGTCACAAGTCAACAGAGACAGCAAGCAGAAGGCTTTGCGCCAAACGGGGAGGTGCTGGGTGGTTTCTTTCTCACCAGGTACCACACCTGTATCCTTGCCGCCCCTCCACCTTGAAGAAAGGTCAGATTCCAGAGCAGGGCGGAGGCTCAGCGGTTGGATTAACATAGAAAGCAAGGCTGTCCCTGCTTGCTAAAAGGCATTGGGCTGGATGGGGGCGGGTGCACAAAAGGCGAGGAAAGGCGTTAAACTCTGTTCAGGAATCGGCTTTGGGCTAAACATTTGGCTGAGAGACACAGCTATGAAGATAGAAACAATTTGAATAGGAGGCCACTCCTGCAATCCGCTAGGACAATGCAAAGCAGGTCCTTGTCTGTTAGCTAGGACACTTTTATGTTGGAGCATGTAAGGAATCAGTGTGTGTGTCAACTGTAAAAGTGGGCACTAGAAACAATATACGAAAGCTGACTGGCACAACCTGGGGATCACAACCAGACACAGTGAAGACATCTGCCCTTGCGCTTTGTTACTCTGCTGCTGAGTACGCATGCCCAGTGTGGAACACATCTCACCACACTAAAACAGTGAATGTGACTCTTAATGGGACGTGCCGCATTATCACGGGCTGTCTGCGCCCTACACCACTGGAGAAATTACACTGCCTAGCCAGTATTGCACCACCTGACACCCGCCGGGAAGTAGCAGCCAATAGTGAAAGGACCAAGGCAGAGACATCTCCAGCTCATCCCTTGTTTGGGTATCTGCCAGCACGTCAACGACTTAAATCCAGACATAGTTTTCTAAGATCTACAGAGACACTCGCTGGAACACCTCAGCAAGCAAGAGTCCAAAAGTGGCAGGCTCAAACCCAGAACCTCAACCAATGGCTGATACCAAAGGAGAGACTCCCCCCTGGGCACACAGAAGACTAGGCGACTTGGAAGGCACTGAACAGACTGCGTTCTGGCACCACGAGATGCAGAGCCAACCTTAAGAAATGGGGCCACAAAGTGGAATCCACAACATGTGAGTGCGAAGAGGAGCAAACCACTGACCACCTGCTGCAATGCAACCTGAGCCCTGCCACATGCACAATGGAGGACCTTCTTGCGGCAACACCAGAGGCACTCCAAGTGGCCAGATACTGGTCAAAGGACATTTAATCAACTACCAAGTTTGCAAAATCGGTGTTTTTTATCTGTTTGTTTGTTTTGTTCTGTTAGAAATGTAATACAATGGTCTGGTTGCTGATGACACGATAAATAAACCAACTGTAAAGTAAGATTCATGAAGCTGATTAGTCGGGCAATGCCCGGGGAGCATCATCCGTGCGCATTCAGAAGAAGACCTACAGGCCACGCTAAACACCTTCGCAGAAGCATACGAGAAGCTCGGCCTGTCATTAAACATCGAGAAAACCAAAGTGCTCTTCCAGTAGTCACCGGCCAATCCCTCTCCAATGCTAGAGATACGGATTAATGGTGTAACATTAGAAAATGTTGACCATTTCCGCTCCCTTGGCAGCCACCTCTCCACAAAAGTCAACACTGACACTGAAATTCAACTGTGTCGTCGCACCTGGGGGCTATAGCTCTTAGTGAAAGAAGCATGGACGTGACATCTTTCCGCAGGGGATTGCTTCTTGCCCTCCTTTAGGAAACTGGAACTCTCAAAGACCCAAAACACTGTAAAATACTCAAAATAAGTTTTATTGTTCACAAAGAGTTATCTCTTTAAGGCAATAAGCTGGAAGTCTCAAAGGGGTGAAGGAAAATGTACATTACAGTCTCTGGTTGTCTTGGGTCCAAGAAGGTTTGCAGCTGAGAAGCTTTTCCAGGTCCCTCTTTCTCAATGGCTGTAAATGCCGGCGCAATCCACAACCGCAGTCCAGGTGGCCTATGTTTAAAGACACAGGGTCTTCCTCTGGTGCCAAAAGAACTGGTCTGAAGGCGCTTGAGACTTCCCAAAGTCGTTCAGGTTGGTCTGAACATGAAGCATAAGTCTCAAGCGTAAAAAATCTCAGAATTGGTGCTGAGAGGTAATTTAATCAGGGGCTTTTAGAGCCAAGTCTCTTACTCATGTCCATCTGATAGAAACTCTGATGGCAGGATGAAAAAGTGAAGCACTCCCCTCCTCCAGGAAGAGGTGGTGCTAAACAATTGAGCCGAAAAAGCAATTCAACTGGTGCAAACAACACTGACTGACAGCTATAAATAACCAATCAATACATAAGCAGGGTAAAAAGGCAGAATCAAGCATGATACAACAGTTTAAATCTTGCAACTAACAGTTCTACACATCAACACCGCCTGAGTTCTGCGAGTGCAACATTTTTCCGAATGAAACACAGAGTGTTTGAGGACTGGGACATCCATAGGGAGGCGAAGGTGCTTATTTACAAAGCTATTGTCCTCCCAACCCTGCTATACGCCTGTGAGTGGTGGACTGTCTACAGATGTCAACATTGGCACTGAAATACAACACTGCCTGAGCTCTGCGAGTGCAGCATTTTTCTGAATGAAGCAGAGAGTGTTTGAGGACATCCGTAGGGAGACCAAGGTGCTTGTTTACAAAGCTATTGTCCTCCCAACCCTGCTATACGCCTGTGAGTGGTGGACTGCCTACAGATGTCAACATTGGCACTGAAATACAACACTGCCTGAGCTCTGCAAGTGCAGCATTTTTCTGAATGAAGCAGAGAGTGTTTGAGGACCGGGACATCCGTAGGGATACCAAGGTGCTTGTTTACAAAGCTATTGTCCTCCCAACCCTGCTCTACGCCTGCGAGACGTGGACTGTCTACAGACTTCACATGCAACTCCTGGAACGATTCCATCAGCACTGCCTCCGGAAAATCCTGCAAATCTCTTGGGAAGACAAGTGGACAAATATCAGCGTGCCGGAAGAAGCAAAGACCACCAGCATTGAAGCGATGCTCCTCTGCCATCAACTCTGCTGGACCGGCCGCGTTGTCCGGATGCCCAACCACCGTCTCCCAAAGCTGTTGCTCTATTCCAAACTCAAGAGTGGAAAACTGAATGTTGGTGGGCAGGAAAAGAGATTGAAAGATGGGCTCAAAGCCAACCTTAAAAACTCTGGCATAGATACTGAGAACTGGGAAGCCCTGGCCCTTGAGCGCTCCAGTTGGAGGTCAGCTGTGACCAGCAGTGCTGTAGAATTTGAAGAGGCACGAATGGAGGGCGAAAGAGAGAAACGTGCCAAGAGGAAGGCGCGTCAAGCCAACCCCAACCAGAAACCGATCCCCTCACTGTGGGAGAAGATGTAGATCAAGAATAGGGCTCCACAGTCACCTACGGACCCACTGCCAGGACACTACACTTGGAGAACCCTCATCCTTGGACTACGAGGGATCGCCTAAGTAAGTAAGTAAGTGGTAGGGGAAAAGGCCAATGCAATTCAAGGCTGCATCAATAGGAGTCCAGTATCTAGGCTTGAGGGAAGTCATAGTCCCATTCTCATCTGCTTTGGTCAGAAGCACTTGGAATAACCCTGTGTCCAGTTCTGGGCACAATTCGAGGATATTGACAAGCTAGAAAGAGTCCAGAGAAAGGTGAAAGCATCCAAACTGGTCAAAGCACCCTACATTATATTACGACGAAGAGCAACACTCACCTGGAAATGGAAGAGCCCTGCATAGCCGTTTTGGAAGCTCTGCCCATGAGGGACGACACGATGGAGAAGGGGGTCATTCAGGGTGAGGGAGGCAATGGCCGCAAGGAGCCAGCAGTCACCTGGAAGGAGAGAGACCAAGACTAAGGAATCATAGAATCATAGAATCAAAGAGTTGGAAGAGACCTCATGGGCCATCCAGTCCAACCCCATTCTGCCAAGAAGCAGGAATATTGCATTCAAATCACTCCTGACAGATGGCCATCCAGCCTCTGTTTAAAAGCTTCCAAAGAAGGAGCCTCCACCACACTCCGGGGCAGAGAGTTCTGTCCCCGACAGCGGCGGAGACCCCCACCTTCAAGTTGGTGTGAACTGCAGCGGAGAGTTCCACAATTCCTGGAAGCCAAGTTTGGGACCAACTGATGAAATGTGCCCCAACAGGCAGCTCAAAGCCAGAACTGCATTCAGTCTCCCTTTACTTTCCCCTCTCCTTACTTTGTAACACAGCCCCTTAGAGGTACTTGAATCTTGCAACTTTTAACCTTTTTGCTTGATACATTGTATCCTCCCCTGCCTCAAACTAACTCAGACCTGAAATAAACTTCTTTCCGGGCTCCGGGCAGCCGCGAGCCCGCCTGGGATGCCTTCTGGGCGTCCCGGGGAGGCAGAATCTGCATCCGTTAAAACCGCGGATACGGAGGCCTTCCTATTGGACCCCCGTATCCGCTAAAATCTCAAAATGGCGGATCGGCCCCGTTTCAATTTCATATTTTTCTGTGCTTGATTCCTAACCGAACTGCTATCTTGTTCCGTGTCCTAGTCTCCAGGGAAGCAGAAAACAAGCTTGCTCCCTCCTCCCTGTGGCTTCCTCTCACATATTTATACATGGCTATCATATCCCCTCTCAGCCTTCTCTTCTTCAGGCTAAACATGCCCAGCTCCTTAAGCCGCTCCTCATAGGAAGGCAAGAAAGATGAGGAAAAGTCCAAGGAATACTGTATTTTGCTTCTCAACAATGGTTTCTAGCCATGGTATGAATCCCACATGTTCATTCCTTCCACTTTCATTCTTTGCATTATAAGCCAAGTCATTGTTTGCATTATACATTTGCATCGCACTTTTTTGGGCACCATCATCACCACCATATCTATATTGATTCGAATGGCTTGTTCTTGGGCTGCCAGAATCAGGCCATATTATTATTATTATTATTATTTGAAGCACAACAAGATGAGTCCACAGCAGACACTCTGCTGGCTGTTGTATTGGATCACACAGCGGATACTTCCCAAGTGTCTAGGACTGTGTGATGTATCAGCGAATAATGCGTGCAGATCCCAGTAACGTGGCCTTCTGCAGCTGGCAGATGGTAATCTTGTCAGCGCTGATTGTTTTTCAGTGCAGGCCAAGGTCTTTAGGCATTGCACCCAGTGTGCTGATCACCACGGGGACCCCCTTGACTGACTTGTGCCAGAGTCTTTGCAGTTCTATCATTAAATCCTTATATTGTGCCAGCGTTTCCAGTTGTTTCTCTTCAATCTTGCTTTCACCTGGGATTGCAACATCGACAATCCATACTTTGTTTTTTAACACGATTGTGAGGTCAGGAGTATTGTCCTCCAAAACTCTGTCTGTCTGAATTTGGAATTCCCAGAAGAGTTTGACGTGTTCATTTTCTGTAACTTGTGATCCCACCAGTTCTTTGTCGCAGGCAGATGGTGTTTGTGGCACAAGTTCTAATGAATCATCTGAGCAATGGTGTTGTGCCTCTGCTTGCAGTCCGTCTGCGCAATCTTCTTGCAGCAGCTGAGGATGGAGTCTGTTGTTTCATCTGCTTCCTTGCAAGGTCTACATTTGGGATCTATTGCTGACTTTTCAATTCTGACTTTGATGGCATTTGTTCTGTGCCGTCGCTCCTGGGGGCTATTATTCTCAATAAAGGAGGGATGGACGTGGCATCTTTCCCCCAGGGGATTGCTTCTTGCCCTCCTATAGGAAACTGGAACTCCCAAAAACCCAAAACGCTGTAAATAGCTCAAAATAAGTTTTATTGATCACAAAGTCATTTCTTTAAAGCAATGAGCTGGAAAACTTTAGAGGGGTGAAGAAAAACATACGTTACAGTCTCAATTAGTCCTGGGTCCAAGGGGTTTGAAGCTGAGAAGCCTCACCAAGTATCCTCCTTCCTCAATGGCCAGTTCAGATGGCCTATGTTTTGAAGATTCAGGATCTTCCTTTGGTGCCAAAAGAACTGGCTTGAAGGTGCCTGGGTCTCCTCAATAATTGTCCAGGACGATCTGGACATAAAGCATGAGTCCCAGGGTTAAAAAACCTCAGAATTGGTGCTAAGAGGTAACTTAAATCAGGGTCCTTTAGAGTCAGGTCTCTTACTCACGTCCATCTGGTATGAACTCTGATGGCAGAATGAAGAAAAAGGAAGCTCTCCCCTCTTGCAGGAAGAGTACTGATTGACAGCTACAAGCAACCAATCCATACAACTATACATAAACAGGGTAAAAGGGGCAGGATTAAGCATGATACAACAGTTTAAATCTTGCAGCTAACAGTTCTATAAATAGGTGGTGCCACTCGCGCCGTCACATGTTCGAATGGCTTGTTCTTGTGCTACCAGAATCAGGCATTATTATTATTATTATTATTATTATTATTATTATTATTATTATGGAGCCCCCGGTGGCTCAGTGGGTAAAACCCCTGTGCTGGCAGGACTGAAGACCGACAGGTCTCAGCTTCGAATCCAGTGAGACGGATGAGCTCCCTCTATCAGCTTCAGCTCCTCATGCGGGGACATGAGAGAAGCCTCCCACAAGGATGATAAAGCATCAAATCATCCGGGCGTCCCCTGGGCAATGTCCTTGCAGACGGCCAATTCTCTCACACCAGAAGCGACTTGCAGTTTCTCAGGTCGCTCCTGACACGACCATAAATATTATTATTATTATTATTATTATTATTATTATTATTATTATTACAGAAGGCCATTAAAATATTCCATCACACCCGACATATTTTACTGGATGTGGATAAAAGAAACCACAGATACCAGTGCCACGGATATAGTGGTTCATACTGCGTTTTCTGATCTGATAGCATGAAGGTGTTAAGTCCGTTTGCACCTACAAGCAACTGCATTAGTAATAGCAGACACCAACCAGTGTTGGTTTGGAGATTGACCGGGTTGTGCCACAGGGAGGGGCACACTGAAGACCGCACACGAGGCTGCCTTGGCAGAGCCCTGATTAGATAATTACTATGGGGGAAGGAAGGAAGGAGGGAGGAAGAGAGAAAGAAAGAGAGAGAGAGAGAGAGAAGAGGGTGTGGTGTGCTTCCGATAGCAGTCTGTTCATGTTTCCACAGTTATACAATCATAGAATTATAGATTCGGAAGAGACCCTCAAAGACCATCTAGTCCAGTGTTTCTCAACCTGGGGGTCAGGATCCCTGGGGGGTTGTGAGGGTGATTCAGAGGGGTCGCCAAAGCCCATCAGGAACTCCTTTGGCAGAGAAGGCTGAAGATCTCTCCACCTGTCCTTCTCTTCTTTTTTGGAAAGTTTGACCCAATTTTATCATTGGTGGGATTCAGAATGCTCTTTGATTGTTGGTGAACTATAAATCCCAGCAACTACAACCCCCAAATGTCAAGGTCTATTTTCCTCAAACTTCACCAGTATTCACATTTGGGCATATTGAGTATTTGTGCCAAGTTTGGTTCAGATCCATCAGTGTTTGAGTCCACAGGGGTCTCTGGATGGAAGTGAACTACAACTCCCAAACTCAAGGTCAATGCCCACCAAACCCTTGCAGTATTTTCTGTTGGTCGTGGGAGTTCTGTGTGCCAAGTTTGGTTCAATTCCATTGTCGGTGGAGTTCAGAATGATCTTTGATTGTAGGTGAACTATACATCCCCGCAACTACAACTCCCAAATGTCAAGGTCTATTTTCTGTTGGTCGTGGGAGTTCTGTGTGCCAAGTTTGGTTCAATTCCATTGTCAGTGGAGTTCAGAATGATCTTTGATTGTAGGTGAACTATCTGGCCAAGTATCTGGCCAAGTTTGGTCCAGGTCCATCATTATGTGCTCTAGATGTAGGTAAACTACAACTCCAAAACTCAAGCTCAATGCCCACTAAACCCTTCCAGTATTTTCTGTTGGTTATGGGAGTTCTGTGTGCCAAGTTTGATTCAATTCCATCATTGGTGGAGTTCAGAATGATCTTTGCTTGTAGGTGAACTATAAATCCCCGCAACTACAACCCCCAAACGTCAAGGTCTATTTTCCCCAAACTCCGCCACTGTTCACATTTGGGCATATTGAGTGTCCAGCCAAGTTTGGTCCAGATCCATCATTATGTGCTCTCTGGATGTAGGTGAACTACAACTCCAAAACTCAAGGTCACTTCCCACCAAACCCTTCCAGTATTTTCTGTTGGTCGTGGGAGCTCTGTGTGCCAAATTTGGTTCAATTCCATCATTGGTGGAGTTTAGAAGGCTCTCTGATGGTAGGTGAAATCCCAGCAACTATAACTCCCAAACGACAAAATCACAGGGGTCTCTGGATGTAGGTGAATTACAACTCCAAAACTCAAGGTCAATGCCCACAAAACCCAGTATTTTCTGTTGGTCATGGGAGTTCTGTATGCCAAGTTTGGTTCAATTCCATCATTGGTGGAGTTCAGAATGATCTTTGATTGTAGGTGAACTTTAAATCCCAGCAACTACAATCCCCAAATGTCAAGGTCTATTTTCCACAAACTCCACCAGTGTTCACATTTGGGCATATTGAGTATTCTTTCCAAGTTTGGTCCAGATCCATCACTGTTTGAGTTCAGGGTGCTCTCTCGATGTAGGTAAACTACAACTCCAAAACTCAAGGTCAGTGCCCACCAAACCCTTACAGTATTTTATGTTGGTCATGGGAGTTTTGTATGCCAAGTTTGATTCAATTCCATCCTTGGTGGAGTTCGGAAGGCTCTCTGATGGTAGGTGAAATCCCAGCAACTACAACTACCAAACGACCAAATCACAGTGCTCTCTGGATGTAGGTGAACTACAACTCCAAAACTATTTTCCCCAAACTCCAGAAGAGTTCACATTTGGACATACTGAGGATCCATGCCAGGTTTGGTCCAGATCCATCACTGTTTGAGTCCACAGAGATCTTTAGATGTAGGTGAACTACAACTCCCAAACTCAAGCTCAATGCCCACCAAACTCTTCCAGTATTTTATTTTGCTTGTGGGAGTTTTGTGTGCCAAGTTTGGTTCACTTCCATTTTTGGTGGAGTTCAGAAACCTTTCTGATTGCAAGTGAACTATAAATCCCAACAACTACAACTCCCAAACTACAAATTAAACCCCCCCTCCAACCCCACCAGTATTGGGTATTTGTTCCAAATTTGGTCCAGTGAATGTTGTTCATTCGTTCAGTCGTTTCTGACTCTTTGTGACCTCATGGAACGGCCCACGCCAGAGCTCCCTGTCGGCCGTCACCACTCCCAGCTCCTTCAAGGTCAATCCAGTGAATACATCCTGCATAACAGATATATTTACATTGCGAAACAGTAGCACAATTACAGTTACGAAGTAGCAACGAAAATAATGTTATGGTTGGGGATCAGCACAACATGAGGAAGGTTGAGGACCACTGATGTAGTCCAACCCCTTGCCAAGCAGGAAGACACCATCAAAGCCCTCCCGACTTAGAAATGTCAGCTGGACTTTATGGCAGCATATTCGCAGGCTAGGTGGCCATCTGTCGGGAGGGCTTTGATGGTGTCTTCCCGCCTGGCAAAATGGGGTTGGACAAGATGGCTCTTGGGGTGTCAAGACACCCCAAGAGCCATCTTGTCCAACCCCATTTTGCCAGGTGGGAAGACACCATCAAAGCCCTCCCGACAGATGGCCACCTAGCCTGCGATTCTATTTTGGCTCCTCTGGGGCAAAAAATTCTGCCTTTCTCTTTGCAGCACCCACACAATAGGCCTCTTGACTTATTTCAAGCATTTACGTCCCGCCCTTTAGCCCGAAGGCTCGCAGGGCAGCTTGCAAAGATAAGACATGCAGCTGTCTCTCTCCGGATGTTTACAATCAGACAAATATTAGGATGGAAAAGAGAGGAGGAAAGTAAAGTTCAGATCTTCTGCTGCTATAATTTTGCTGTGCGGATGGTTTCGAGGACGTTTGTCACAACCTGAGACAAGTAGAAACAACTTTACCCAGCGCTCCTTGGCAGACGTCTGTGCGGGTGGCGCCGTCAATAATGAAAAGCGGGTTGCGGCACAGTTCCTGAAATACACAATGGAGAAGGTGTTGATCATAGGACCCTAGAATTGGAAAAGCTCCCAAGGGCCGTCTACTCCAGCACACTGTCATGCAGGGGGACACCATCAAAGCCCTCCCAGCAGATGGCCATCCAGCTTCTGCTGAAAGACCTCGAGAGAAGGAGTCTCCATCGTTATTAGTAACACATATTATTATTAAGTTCTTGTGGGTCTTTTCGGGCTATATGGCCATGTTCTAGAGGCATTTCTCCTGACGTTTCGCCTGCATCTATAGCAAGCATCCTCAGAGGTTACCAAACAGACCTCACCTCTGAGGATGCTTGCCATAGATGCAGGCGAAACGTCAGGAGAAATGCCTCTAGAACATGGCCATATAGCCCGAAAAGACCCACAAGAACTTAGTGATTCCGGCCATGAAAGCCTTCAACAATACATATTATTATTCTCAACTTTCCTGAGTTACCTCACTACCTCTGAGGGCCCTCACTACCTCTGAGGATGCTTGCCATAGATGCAGGCGAAACGTCAGGAGAGAATGCCTCTAGACCATGGCCATATAGCCCGAAAAAACCTACAACAACCCAGTGATTCCGGCCATGAAAGCCTTTGACAATACATTTTCCTGGGTTATTTATAGTATTATATTTATAGTACTAAAGTTATTTATACTACTACTACTACTTACTACTATTTATACTACTACTACTACTATCGCCTTGAGTCGCCGATAGGCTGAGAAAGGCGGTATACAAATACAGTAAATAAATAAATAAATACTACTACTACTAATAATAATAATACAATATTATAATAATAATTATTATATAGGTTCTTGTAGGTTTTTCCGGGATATAGGGCCATGTTCTAGAGGCATTTCTCCTGACGTTTCGCCTGCATCTATGGCAAGCATCCTCAGAGGTAGTGAGGTCTCTTGGAGCTAGGAAAATGGGTTTATATATCTGTGGAATGACTGGGGTGGGGCAAAGAGCTCTTCTCTGCTGGAGCTAGGTGTGAATGTTTCAGCTGACCACCTTCATTAGCATTTGAAGGCCTGGCTGAGCCTGGGAAAATGTTCTGTTGAGAGGTGTTAAGATGTGCCTGGTTGTTTCCTCTCTGCTGTTTTGCTGTTGCATTTTTAGAGTTTTTTAATACTGGTAGCCAGATTTTGTTCAATTATTATATATTATTATATATACATATTATGATTGCCAACTTTCCTGGGTTATTTATAGTACTATATTTATAGTGCCAAAGCTATTTATACTACTACTACTACTGCTGCTAATAATAATAATAATAATAATACAATAATAAAAATTCAATATTATAATTATTATTATATATTATTATATATACATATTATGATTACCAACTTTCCTGGGTTATTTATAGTACTTTATTTATAGTGCCAAAGCTATTTATACTACTACTACTACTACTACTACTACTAATAATAATAATAATAATAATACAATAATAAAAATTCAATATTATAATTATTATTATATATTATTATATATACATATTATGATTGCCAACTTTCCTGGGTTATTTATAGTACTATATTTATAGTGCCAAAGCTATTTATACTACTACTAGTACTACTACTAATAATAATAATAATACTAATACAATAATAAAAATTCAATATTATAATTATTATTATATATTATTATATATACATATTATGATTGCCAACTTTCCTGGGTTATTTATAGTACTATATTTATAGTGCCAAAGCTATTTATACTACTACTACTACTGCTGCTAATAATAATAATAATAATACAATAATAAAAATTCAATATTATAATTATTATTATATATTATTATATATACATATTATGATTACCAACTTTCCTGGGTTATTTATAGTACTATATTTATAGTGCCAAAGCTATTTATACTACTACTACTACTGCTGCTAATAATAATAATAATAATAATAATACAATAATAAAAATTCAATATTATAATTATTATTATATATTATTATATATACATATTATGATTACCAACTTTCCTGGGTTATTTATAGTACTATATTTATAGTGCCAAAGCTATTTATACTACTACTACTACCACTACTACTACTACTACTAATAATAATAATAATAATAATAATAATACAATAATAAAAATTCAATATTATAATTATTATTATATATTATTATATATACATATTATGATTGCCAACTTTCCTGGGTTATTTATAGTACTATATTTATAGTACTATAGGTATTTATACTACTACTACTACTACTACTACTAATAATAATAATAATAATAATAATACAATATAATAATAATAATTATATATTATTATATATACATATTATTATTGCTAACTTTCCTGGATTATTTATAGTACTATATTTATAGTACTATAGGTATTTATACTACTACTACTACTACTACTACTACTACTAATAATAATAATAATAATACAATATTATAATAATAATAATTATATATTATTATATATACATATTATTATTGCTAACTTTCCTGGGTTATTTATAGTACTATATTTATAGTACCAAAGTTATTTATACTACTACTACTACTACTACTACTAATAATAATAATAATACAATAATAATACAATATTATAATAATTATATATTATTATATATACATATTATTATTGCCAACTTTCCTGGGTTATTTATGGTACTATATTTATAGTACTATAGTTGTTTATAATACTACTTCTACTAATAATAATAATACAATAATAATAATACAATATTATAATTATTATTATATATACATATTATTATTGCCAACTTTCCTGGGTTATTTATAGTACTATAGTTATTTATATTACTACTACTACTACTACTACTACTAATAATAATAATAGTACAATAATAATAATAATACAATATTATAATTATTATATTTTTATATATTCATATTATGATTGCCAACTTACCTGGGTTATTTATAGTACTATATTTATAGTACTATAGTTATTTATACTACTACTACTAATATTAATACAATATTATAATTATATATTTTATATTACATGTAATATTACTAATAATATTACAATATAATGGTATTGTACAATATAGTAATATATAATACTGATATTGTACTAGGTTAATCTATATAAATAAAAATGTAATGTTCGTTTGTGGGATTCACAGAACTCAAAAACCACTGGATGAATTGACACCAAATTTGGACACAAGACACCTAACAACCCAATGTATGTCCTTCACTCAAAAAAATTGATTTTGTAATTTGGGAGTTGTAGTTGCTGGGATTTATACTTCATCTACAATCAAAGAGCATTCTGAACCCCACCAAGGATGGAATTGAACCAAACTTGGCTCACAGTTCTCCCATGCCCATAGAAAATACTGGAAGGGTTTGGTGGGCAGTGTCCTTTGGTTTTGGAGTTGTAGTTCACCTACATCCAGAGAGTACTGTGGACTCAAACAATGATTGATCTGGACCAAACTCTGCACAAATACTCCATATGTCCAAATGCGAAACAAATGGAGTTTGGGGGGAAAAGACCTTGACATTTGGGAGTTGCTGGGATTTATAGTTTACCTACAATCAAGGAGCATTCTGAACCACACCAATGATAGAATTGGGCCAAACCTCCTACACAGAACCCCCATGACCAACAGAAAATACTATGTTTTCTGGTTATCTTCGGCGACCCTTCTGACACCTCCTGACCCTAACTCTAACCCTACCCCCCCCCCGGGGTCCCGACCCCCAGGTTGAGAAATCCTTCCTTAAGGCCATCCAGTCCACCTCCCTTCCCCAGGGCAAGAAAACATAAAAGCCCTCCTGACAAAGAGCCATCCAGCCATAGATATAGATAGATAGGTGTGATTCACACACACACACATATATATACTAGCCATCCCCTGCCACACGTTGCTGTGGCCCAGTCTAGTGATCTCGAAAACAAAGTAATTAGAAAGTATTGGTTTCTAATATATGTAATGCCTTTATGCTTGTGGGTAAACAGTATTTCTTGCTGTTTCTTTGTCAGTGTTGATGTGGAGAGTGTCTGGTTTGCCTACTCTGGAATATGCAACACATCATTGTCCTTCTTTAGGGGTCCCTTTCAAATCTATACATCTCTCTGTGTGTGAATCATATCTATCTATCTATATCTATAGCTGGATGGCTGTTTGTTGGGAGGGCTTTGATTACGTTTTCTTGCCCTGGTGAAGGGAGTTGGACTGGATGGCCTTATGTATGGGAGTTCTGTGTGGGAAGTTTGCCCTAATTCTGTCGTTGGTGGGGTTCAGAATGTGTAGGTGAACTATAAATCCCAGTAACTACAACTCCCAAATGTCAAGGTCTATCTCCCCCAAACTCCATCTGTGTTCATATTTGGGCATATTGCGTATTCATGCCAAGTTTGGTCCAGATCCATCATTGTTTGAGTCCACAGTGCTGTCTGGTTGTAGGTGAACTACAACTCCCAAACTCAAGGTCAGTGCCTAGCAAACCCTTCTAGAGTTTTCTGTTGGTCATGGGAGGCCTGTGTGCCATGTTTGGTTCAATTCCATCATTGGTGGAGTTCGGAATGCCCTTTTATTGTAAGTAAACTATGAATCCCAGCTACTACAAATCCCAAATGACAAAATCAATTTTTTTTTTTAGTGATGGTCACTCCTTGAGTTTTCATATTTTGTTTGGGCATATGGAATATTTATGCTAAGTTTGGTCTGGATCCTTAAGTATTTTCTGTTGGTCATGGGGGTTTTTATATGTTGTGTTATGGTCTTGTTCTACTGTAAATTGTTGTCTTTTCTATGTTCTGTACACCGCCACGAGTCGCCCCCGGGCTGAGAGTGGCGGTTAACAAGTGCAAATAATAAATAAATAAATAAATAAATAATAAATAATTCTGTGTCGTTCGTGAGTTCAGAATGCTCTTTGATTATAGGTGAACTATGAATCCCAGTGACTACAACTCCCAAATGTCAAGGTCTATTTCCCCCAAACTCCATTTGTGTTCATTTTTGGGCGTATTGAGTGCTTGTGCCAAGTTTGGTCCAGATCCTTCATTGTTTGAGTCCACAGTGCTCTCTGGATGTAGGTGAACTACAACTCCCAAACTCAAGGTCAATGCTCACCAAACCCTTCTAGTGTATTCTGTTGGTCATGGGAGTCCTGTGTGCCATGTTTGGTTCAATTCCATCATTGGGGGAGTTCAGAATGCTCTTTGATTGTTTGAGTCCACAGTGCTCTCTGGGTGTAGGTGAACTATAAATCCCAGTAACTACAACTCCCAAATAAGTACATCATAGTTATGAATCCCAGCAACTACAAATCCCAAATGACAAAATGATTTTTTGAGTGATGGTCACTCCTTGGGTTTTCATATTTTGGCATATGGAATATTCGTGCTAAGTTTGGTCTGGATCCTTCATTGAGTCCACAGTGCTCTCTGGGTGTGGGTGAACTACAACTCCCAAACTCAAGGTCAATGCTCACCAAACCCTTGTAGTGTTTTCTGTTGGTCAGGGTAGTCCTGTGTGCCAAGTTTGATCCAATTCCATCGCTGGTGGAGTTCAGAAGGTTCTTTGATTATAGGTGAACTATAAATCCCACCAACTACAACTCCCAAATGACAAAATCATAATTTTTGAGTGATGGTCACTCCTTGTGTAGTGAGACATTTTGTTGCCAAATTTGGTGTGATTTCGTTCATTAGAAATCAATACTTTCTTATTACTTTATTTTCCAGATTACTAGACTGAGCCACAGCAACGTGTGGCAGGGGACGGCTAGACAAAAATATAGATAGATTTTTGGGAACGTTCAGAAAAAGGACCTCCAAGCTGAAAAAAAATTCGTTC
This sequence comes from Anolis sagrei, assembly GCF_037176765.1. NCBI lineage: Eukaryota > Metazoa > Chordata > Lepidosauria > Squamata > Anolidae > Anolis > Anolis sagrei. The sequence continues at coordinate 10,835,667 of NC_090032.1, forward strand.
ATTTTTCATGCCTTACCGTGGGTCGTTTCCATTTCACGCCGTATGTTTTGGAGGAATTTGGCCCCAGCTCTTTAAATCCCAAAGAAGAGGCGGAGGCAGGGAAGGTCTCATCTCGGAAGAGGGATCCACTCTGCAAGCACTCGTTCCGAAGCCTTTCGTAATCTTGGCCTAAGTACTTGACTGCGTTCTCATGTTTCCCCAAACCCAAGTCTTTTGCTCGTTGTTTTTGGACCTGCGCCGAGACTCCGGTGCAATAAACGGGCACGATGATCTCCTCCGACATCCTGGAGAATTACAGAGCCTTCCTGAAAGAAAGAGAAGACAAAGGCAAAAAATTAAGAGATGGGGCAATCCTCAAATTCACCTTCTTCTCATCCCAAATCTCTAGATATAAAAGTGAAAATATGGGAGTTGAATGAAAAGTAATGCCTCCAGTAGACTACTGGCTTGTTCAGTAGACTTTCCTCTACAGTTCCCTTTGGTGGGAAGCCTTAGCATTGAATGGTTGTGTTGTTAAAGTGAAAAGTAATGCCTCCCCCTTTGTAACTCCTCAACAGATGGCAGTACTGGTATGCGGCAGGTACTGGCTTGTTCAGTAGACTCTCCTCTACAGTTCCCCTTGGCGGGAAGCCTTAGCATTGAATGGTTGTGTTGTTAAAGTGAAAAGTAATGCCTCCACCTTTGTAACTCCTCAACAGATGGCAGTACTGGTATGCGGCAGGTACTGGCTTGTTCAGTAGACTCTCCTCTACAGTTCCCCTTGGCGGGAGGCCTTAGCATTGAATGGTTGTGTTGTTAAAGTGAAAAGTAATGCCTCCACCTTCGTAACTCCTCAACTGATGACAGTACTGGTATGCGGCAGGTACTGGCTTGTTCAATAGACTCTCCTCTACAGTTCCCTTTGGCGGGAGGCCTTAGCATTGAATGGTTGTGTTGTTAAAGTGAAAAGTAATGCCTCCACCTTCGTAACTCCTCAACAGATGACAGTACTGGTATGCGGCAGGTACTGGCTTGTTCAATAGACTCCCCTCTACAGTTCCCTTTGGCGGGAGGCCTTAGCATCAAATGGTTGTGTTGTTAAAGTGAAAAGTAATGCCTCCACCTTTGTAACACCTCAACAGATGGCAGTACTAGTATGTGGCAGGTACTGGCTAATTCAGTAGACTCTCCTCTACAGTTCCATTTTGGCGGGAAGCCTTAGCACTGAACGGTTGTGTTGTTAAAGTGTGGAGTATGGAACCCTGCGCAGATGGTCGGTCAATGCGACTTATGCAACGTGCAGTCATTGAATTCTTGACAGCAGAAGGTGTCACCCCAAAGGAGATTCCTCAGAGAATGCTGTTTATTGTGATTGTGTTGATGAGAGTACCCTCCATCGTTGGGCGAGTAAATTTAAAGATGGTGAGGTGGCACCTTTTGCTGTCAAGAATTCATGACTTTACGTTGCTTAAGTCACATTGACCGACTATCTGCGCAGGTCTGAGCCCTGCCACACGCACAATGGAGGACCTTCCTACAGTGACACCAGAGGCATTCCAAGTGGCCAGCTTCTGGTCAAAGGACATTTAGTTTCATGCCAAGTTTTAAACTTTGTTTGTTTTTAAATACATTATAACTGTACCCTCAACTCACTTTTGACAAGATAAATAAATAATGTAAACACTAGGAAGAACTTCCTGACAGGGTTGCTGCAAGTTTTCCGGGCTGTATGTGTCAGAAGCACTCTCTCCTGACTTTTTGCCCACATCTATGGCAGGCATCCTCAGAGGCCGTGAGGTCTGTTGGAAACTAGGCTAGTCGGGTTTATATATCTGTGAAATGTCCAAGGCGGGATGCCATAGATGTGGGTGAAACAATAGGAGCATAGTGTCTAGATCTAGGGAAGTAATGCTACCCCTCTATTCTGCTTTGGTTAGACCACACCTGGAAGATTGTGTCCAATTCGGGGCACCACAGTTCAAGAGAGATATTGACAAGCTGGAATGTGTTCAGAGGAGGGCGACTAAAATGATCAAGGGTCTGGAGAACAAGCCCTATGAGGAGCGGCTTAAGGATCTGGGCATGTTTAGCCTGAAGAAGAGAAGGCTGAGAGGAGATATGATAACTATGTATAAATATGTGAGAGGAAGCCACAGGGAGGAGGGAGCAAGCTTGTTTTCTGCTTCCTTGGAGACTAGGACGCAGAACAATGGCTTCAAACTACAAGAGAGGAGATTCCATCTGAACAGGAGGAAGAACTTCCTGACTGTGAGAGCCGTTCAGCAGTGGAACTCTCTGCCCCGGAGTGTGGTGGAGGCTCCTTCTTTGGAAGCTTTTAAGCAGAAGCTGGATGGCCATCTGTCAGGGGTGATTTGAATGCAATATTCCTGCTTCTTGGCAGGGGGTTGGACTGGATGGCCCATGAGGTCTCTTCCAACTCTTTGATTCTATGATTCTATGATTCTGTGATTCTAATTTGGCTAATTTTTCTGAGGTATAATACCATCGAAAGAACATTTTATACCAGTTTTCCCGTAAATCATTTGCTATCGTGTATTTTATTTTAGTATTCCAGTATTTTTGCATGTTCATTTTCCTCGACCTTTTTTCTATTATTATTATTATTATTATTATTATTATTATTATTAGAAACACAACAAGATGAGTCCACAGCAGACACTCAAGTGTCTAGGACTGTGTGATGTATTGACGTACAACGGGTGCAGATCCCAGTAAGGTGGCCTTCTGCAGCTGGCAGATGTTAATTTTGTCAGTGCCAATTGTGTTTAAGTGCAGGCCAAGGTCTTCAGGCACTGCGCCCAGTGTGCCCATCACCACTGGGACCACCTTGACTGGCTTGTGCCAGAGTCTCTGCAGTTCGATCTTTAAATCCTCATATTGTGTCAGCTTCTCCAGTTGTTTCTCTGCAATCTTTCTGTCACCTGGGATTATTATTATTATTATTATTATTATTATTATTATTATTATTATTATTATCTTCCTGCCTGGCATGGGGTAGGACTGGGTGGCCTTTGGAGTCTCTATGATTTGATGAGGAGGGTTGATTTCAAAATTAGTATGCAGAATGCTTTGGATATCTGCAGTATCTGCTATCCTATCCTTTCCCGGAGAGAGAATGAGCCAAGGCTTGTTGTTGTGAGTACTGTACTGAAGATCTGCCCTGAAAGAAAAAGGCAATGATGACTCATTGATAAGTCATCAGGGATCCCAACTCTGCTTTGGCACGCCTAAAATCCCAGGTCCAATGCCAAGGCGGAGTGAGAAAGATCCCTGCGTGAAATCCTTGACTGCAATGCCGTGGGCCAAGGGTCCGACTTGGCATAAGGATGCTTCCGACCTCCCCGTTTATTTCTTTTAGGGACGAGAGTGGAGCTGAGCCATGAAGCTCAGCCTTGGCACGCATTGAGGCCTCAGGTTCCGTCTCTGGCATTTCTCTGGAGGGCAAGGAAAGACCAAAAACCGCAGAGACTCATTCTTGCATGCATGACAATCCCTTTGCTGCCCTCCCCTCCCAGTTCTAGCCATCTGGAAATGAGCAGAAGCTACAGGAATGCAGAAAAACATGCGGACTGTGGCACAGGGACCAGATTTGAACGACGAAAAAGCTTTCTGCCTGTTTGCTCGCCTGGCTGCCTTCTTTCTTTCCTTCCTTCCTCATTCCCTTCTTCCTTTCTAACCCAGGTGGTATCTAGGAGTCTTAGGGTTCTTCCACACAGAATATCAAGGAAGATAATCCACAATATCTGCCTTGAACTGCATTATCTGAGTCCATACTGCCATATAATCCAGATGTTATACAGCTGCAGACCATGTGATCAGGTCTGGGCTTGTTCAGGACTCAGACTCCATTTCAGAACAGTATGCTTTATACTTCAATACACGAACAGTATGTTTTAGACTTCAGTAGGAATCGTATGGTGTGCAGAAGCCATTAGACTCCTCATAGGGCTGCTGGATTATCTGAGTCCACACTGCCATATAATCCAGATATTATACAGCTGTGTAGAAGGGGCCTTAGTTGTTGGAAATAGCAACCTTCTTCAAACTTGTTATGTATATAATTTAGATTGCTTACTGTATTGCCATGCAATTTGAACATAACACTTTGTCGTGGGAGGGGCTGCTTGTTCAGGACTCAGACTCCATTTCAGAACAGTATGCTTTATACTTCAATGCACGAATTGTATATGTGTGTATTGGCATGTAATTTGACCGTAAATCTTTGTCATGGGAGGGGCTGCAGACCATGCGATCAGGTCTGGGCTTGTTCGGGACTCAGACTCCATTTCAGAACAGCATGCTTTATACTTCAATGTACGAACAGTATGTTTTAGACTTCAGTAGGAACAGTATGTTGTGCAGGAGCCATTAGACTCCATTGGACTTTAAGCCGCTCCTCACAGGGCTGCTGGATTATCTGAGTCCACACTGCCATATAATCCAGATATTATACAGCTGTGTAGAAGGGGCCTTAGTTGTTGGAAATAGCAATCTTCTTCAAACTTGTTATGTATATAATTTAGATTGCTTACTGTATTGTATATGTGTGTATTGGCATGTAATTTGACCGTAAATCTTTGTCATGGGAGGGGCTGCAGACCATGCGATCAGGTCTGGGCTTGTTCGGGACTCAGACTCCATTTCAGAACAGCATGCTTTATACTTCAATGTACGAACAGTATGTTTTAGACTTCAGTAGGAACAGTATGGTGTGCAGAAGCCATTAGACTCCATTGGACTTTAAGCCGCTCCTCGTAGGGCTATTGGATTACCGGAGTCCACACTGCCATATAATCTAGATGTTATGCAGCTGTGTAGATAGGGCCTTAGTTGTTGTAAATAGCAACCTTCTTCAAGCCTCTACTAGTTATTTCTTATGTATACAATTCAGATTGCATACTGGATTGTATATGTATGTATTGTTATGCAATTTTGTCATGGGAGGGGCTGCAGACCATGTGATCAGATCTGGGCTTGTTCAGGACTCAGACTCCATTTCAGAACAGTATGCTTTAGTTGTTGGAAATAGCAACCTTCTTCAAGCTTCTACTAGTTATTTCTTAAGTATATAATTCAGATTGCTCACTGGATTGTATATGTATGTGTTGTTATGCAATTTTGTCGTGGGAGGGGCTACAGACCATGTGATCAGGTCTGGGCTTGTTCAGGACTCAGACTCCATTTCAGAACAGTATGCTTTAGTTGTTGGAAATAGTAACCTTCTTCAAGCCTCTACTAGTTATTTCTCATGTATATAGTTCAGATTGCTTACTGGATTGTATATGTATGTATTGTTATGCAATTTTGTCGTGAGAGGGGCTGCAGACCATGTGATCAGATCTGGGCTTGTTCAGGACTCAGACTCCATTTCAGAACAGTATGCTTTAGTTGTTGGAAATAGCAACCTTCTTCAAGCCTCTACTAGTTATTTCTTATGTATATAATTCAGATTGCTTACTGGATTGTATATGTATGTATTGTTATGCAATTTTGTCGTGGGAGGGGCTGCAGACCATGTGATCAGGTCTGGGCCTGTTCAGGACTCAGACTCCATTTCAGAACAGTATGCTTTAGTTGTTGGAAATAGCAACCTACTATTTCTTATGTATATAATTCAAATTGCTTACTGGATTGTATATGTATGTATCGTTATGCAATTTTGTCATGGGAGGGGCTGCAGACCCTGTGATCAGGTCTGGGCTTGTTCAGGACTCAGACTCCATTTCAGAACAGTATGCTTTATACTTCAATGCAGGAATTGTTTGCTTAGACTCAGAGACTTCAATGCAGGAACAGTATGTTTTAGACTTCATAGAATCATAGCATCATAGACGTGGAAGAGACCTCGTGGGCCATCCAGTCCAACCCCATTCTGCCAAGAAGCAGGAAAATTGCATTCAAAGCACCCCCGACAGATGGCCATCCAGCCTTTGTTTCAAAGCTTCCAAAGAAGGAGCCTCCACCACACTCCGGGGCAGAGAGTTTTGAAAGTGGAACATGCTGCCTCAGAGTCTGGTGAAGTCTCCTTTAAAGCAGAGATTAGATGGTTATCTGTCGGGATGGCTTTGATGGTTTCTTCCTGTCTAGCAGAAGGGGGGTGGACTGGATGGCCTTTCTTGCTCTCTTCCAAATCTATGTGTCTATGACCAGGGAAGAATTAGGATGGCAGGGGCACAGAGGCTGATTTAAATAATGCCAGGACAGAATGCAAGCAAGCCTTCTTGGCAAGGTTTCCAAAATGCCATCTGCTCTCCTTGTGTCATTCCAGCGCTCAGCTGTCAGAAGCCCAGAATGGTATCAGCCCCAACCTCTTTCCCTGGACATGCAGCTCCAGCTCCTAAATCAAAACCAAGACGGATCGGTTTCGGACAGGTTAGCTGAGCCAATGGCTAATCTCTCAAACGACAGGAGAGGGAAGCTTTGGCAGGGATGTGTTTTCGGAATGGGCACCTTCACTCATAGAATCCTAGAGTTGGAAGAGACCTCATGGGCCATCCAGTCCAACCCCCTGCCAAGAAGCAGGAATATTGCATTCAAATCACCCCTGACAGATGGCCATCCAGCCTCTGTTTAAAAGCTTCCAAAGAAGGAGCCTCCACCACACTCCGGGGCAGAGAGTTCTCACAGTCAGGACTGAACAGCTCTCACAGTCAGGAAGTTCTTCCTCATGTTCAGATGGAATCTCCTCTCCAAGAAATCCTGCTTCCTAATCCCAAACATCAAACATTAAGGAAGAAACTGCACTCTGCTTATGCTCAGAGGGTCTTCCAAGGACTATTTGCTTGGAAACAGTATTTTGCTTGGAAACAGTATTTCTGCAGTGCTGTATTTCAACATTGCAGACATAATAATAATAATAATAATACACTTAGAATCATAGAATCAAAGAGTTGGAAGAGACCTCATGGGCCATCCAGTCCAACCCCAATCTGCCAAGAAGCAGAAATATTGCATTCAAATCACCCCTGACAGATGGCCATCCAGCCTCTGCTTAAAAGCTTCCAAGGAAGGAGCCTCCACCACACTCCGGAGCAGAGAGTTCCACTGCTGAACAGCTCTCACAGTCAGGAAGTTCTTCCTCATGTTCAGATGGAATCTCCTCTCTTGTAGTTTGAAGCCATTGTTCCGCGTCCTAGTCTCCAGGGAAGCAGAAAACAAGCTTGCTCCCTCCTCCCTGTGGCTTCCTCTCACATATTTATACATGGCTATCATATCTCCTCTCAGCCTTCTCTTCTTCAGGCTAAACATGCCCAGCTCCTTAAGCCGCTCCTCATAGGGCTTGTTCTCTAGACCCTTTGTCATTTTAGTCACCCTCCTCTGGACACATTCCAGCTTGTCAATATCTCTCTTCAATTGTGGTGTCCAGAATAGGACACAATATTCCCGGTGTGGTCTAACCAAAGCAGAATGGAGCATGGGGAGCATGACTTCCCTAGATCTAGATACTATGCTTCTATTGATGCAGGCCAAAATCCCATTGGCTTTTTTTGCCGCCACATCACATTGTTGGCTCCTGTTTAACTTGTTGTCCACGAGGACTCCAAGATCTTTTTCACACGTCCTGCTCTCGAGCCAGGCATTGTCCCCCATTCTGTATCTTTGCATTTCGTTTTTTATGCCTAAGTGGAATATCTTGCATTTGCCCCCGTTGAACTTCATTTTGTTAGTTTTGGACAATCATCTCTCTAATAACTCCAGGAAGTCGTGCTTCCTAATCCCAAACATTAAACATTAAGGAAGAAAATGCACTCTGCTTATGCTCAGAGGGTCTTCCAAGGACTGTTTACCTGGAAACAGTATTTTGCTTGGAAGTATTATTATTATTATTTCTGCAGTATTTCACTGCAGAAATAATAATAATAATAATAATAATAATAATAATAATACCAAGAACAAGCCATTACAACCAATGTCATCAAAGCCAGAATTGAAAAGTCGACAACAGATCCCAAATATAGACTCTGCAAGGAAGCAGATGAAACAATAGATCCCATCCTCAGCTGCTGCAAAAGATCACGCAGACAGACTACAAGCAGAGGCACAACACCGTTGCTCAGATGATTCATTGGAACTTGTGCCACAAACACCATCTGCCTGCGACAAAGAACGGGTGGGATCACAAACCAGAAAACGTTACAGAGCATGAACATATCAAACTCCTCTGGGACTTCCAAATTCAGACAGACAGAGTTTTGGAGCACAAGACTCCTGACCTCACAATCGTGTTAAAAAACAAAGTATGGATTGTCAATGTTGCAATCCCAGGTGACAACAGGATTGATGAGAAACAATTGGAAAAGCTGACATGATATGAGGATTTAAAGATCGAGCTGCAAAGACTCTGGCACAAGCCGGTAAAGGTGGTCCCAGTGGTGATCGGCACACTGGGTGCAGTGCCTAAAGACCTTGGCCTGCACTCAGGGGCGGCTCGTCCATTATGCAAAGTAAGCGGTCGCAGAACACTTTTTTTGCCAGGGGTGCAGAGGCACCTCTGTAAATGCCCCTCGACCGCCACTTGAGGAGCACCCCCTCAGCTCACAACAGCCCTAGCAGTCCGGGGGGAGCCTCGGCTTCCTTGCCTCGCTGCCGGGTGATCCTCTTCCTGAAGGGGCCGGGCCCTTGAGCCTCGCCTAGCCCTTGACATATGCGAGTTTTAGTTACTGGGATGTATAGTTCACCTACAATCCAAGAGCATTCTGAATTCCACCAATGATGGAATTGAACCAAATATGGCACACAGAACTCCGACGACAAACAGAAAATATATATATCAATGATTGGTTGGGGGGGGGGGGAGCACAAAATACTGTTTGCTTACCATTGGAAATTACCTAGGGCCGCCTCTGCCTGCACTTAAACACAATTGGTGCCGACAAAATTACTATCTGCCAGCTGCAAAAGGCCACCTTACTGGGATCTGCACACATTATGCACCCGATACATTACACAGTCCTAGACACTTGGGAAGTGTCCGACGTGTGATCCAATGTAACTGATCTTGTCTGCTGTGGACTCATCTTTTTCTGTTTCAAATAATAATAATACACTTTATTTATATTCTACCCTTCTCCCTTAGGGGACTCAGAGCAGATTACAGCACTTACCACAGACATAGGCAAACATTCTATGCCTTACAGTCATATTATTATTATTATTATTATTATTATTATTATTATTATTACATTATCTATATAAATAAAAATGTAACGTTCATTTGTGGGATTAACAGAAACCGCTGGACAAATTGACACCAAATTTGGCTACATAGGAGTGACCATCCAAGGAGTGACCATCACTCAAAAGATTTGTCATTTGGGAGTTGTAGTTGCTGGGATTTATACTTCACCTACGATCAAAGAGCATTCTGAACTCCATTGATGATGGAATTGCACCAAACATGGCACACAGGACTCCCACAACCAACAGAAAATTCTGGAAGGGTTTGGTGGGCATTGACCTTTGGGAGTTGTAGTTCACCTACATCAAGAGAGCACTGTGGACTCAAAAAATGATGGATCTGGACCAAACTTGGCACAAATATTCCATATGCCCAAATATGTACACAGGTGGAGCTTGGGGAAAACAGACTTTGACATTTGGGAGTTGTAGTTACTGGGATTTATAGTTCACCTACAATCAAAGAGCATTCTGAACCCCACCAATGACGGAATTGGGGCAAACTTCCCACACCGAATCCCCCTGACCAACAGAAAATACTTAAGGCCATCCAGTCCAACTCCCTTCATGAGGGCAAGAAAATGTAATCAAAGCCCTCCTGACAAAGAGCCATCCAGCCATACAGATAGATAGATAGATATTATTCATACACACGCGCGCACACATAGTATGATAGATGTGAAAGGGACCCCCTAAACAAGGACAATTACATGTTGCATGTTTCAGAGTAGGCCAACCAGACAATCTCTACATCAGCACAAGCATAAAGAAATTCCATATATTACAAACAAACACTTTATCTTTACTTTATTTTCCAGATCACCAGACTGGGCCACAGCAATGCGTGGCAGGGGACAGCTAGTCTAGATAAATAAAAATATAATGTTCGTTTGTGGGATTAACATAACTCAAAAACCACTGGATGCATTGACACCAAATTTGGACACAAGACACCTATCAGACCAACGAGTGACCATTACTCATAAAACACTGTAAAACACAATGGAAGGGAGTTAAAATGCCAAAAAACAAAAAGAAATACATTACAACGTATGCGCAAAACCACATATATTTACGCAAACACACATATACACAAATATACACACATATATACACACACAAAACATGTAAACACAGACTGGGCCACAGCAACGCATGGCAGGGGGTGGCTAGTTATTAATATAATATAAGTAAAATAATAATATAAATAAAATAATATATAATAATATATCATCATAACATAATATAATAATATAAATAAAAATTTGAATAATAATAATAATAATATGTGAAAGCAAGGGAAGAAGGATTATTATTATTACTATTATTATTATTATTATTAGGTTCTTGTGGGTTTTTCGGGCTATAGGGCCATGTTCTAGAGGCATTGTCTCCTGACGTTTCGCCTGCATCTGTGGCAGGCATCCTCAGAGGTAGTGAGGTCTGTTGGAATTAGGACAATGGGTTTATATATCTGTGGAATGACCAGGGTGGGACAAAGAGCTCTTCCCTGCTGGAGCTAGGTGTGAATGTTTCAACTGCCCACCTTGAAACATTCACACCTAGCTCCAGCAGAGAAGAGCTCTTTGCCCCACCCCAGCCATTCCACAGATATATAAAGCCATTCCATTGTCCTAATTCCAACAGACCTCACTACCTCTGAGGATGCCTGCCACAGATGTGGGTGAAACATCAGGAGAGAATGCTTCTGGAACGTGGCCAGACAGCCTGGAAAATTCCCAGCAAACCAGTGATTCCAGCCATGAAAGCCTTAGACTGGTGAGGAAGGCAAAAGGCCTTTTTAAACTACAACTCCCAAAATTCCTACGCAGTTAGAAATGCATTAATTTGACAGTGTAGATGCACCCTTAGCGTGCCCCAGTGAACTGTGATCTAAGCCACACTCTCTTACTGGAAATGAACATGTTTAGACTTGCTCAACTGTGATCAGAAGGAAAAGAGATGAAGATAAGGCAGGAACGGAGTGACGATCAGCGATCGGTTGCTCAGATGCAACTGAAATCAACGTTGCCTTTCGGTTGAAGACTTGGCAGATCATGTCCTGATCTAGGAAACTTTTTCTCCACTCGACTGACCTCATCCAATCACTAAAGAGAATAAAACTGAGTGGAGAATCATGAGGGATGAATGAAGTTTACTGTGAGTTTTCCAGGCTGTCTGGCCATGTTCCAGAAGCATTTTCTCCTGACGTTTCACCCACATCTATGGCAGGCATCCTCAGAGCTTGTGAGGTCTGTTTTCTGAGGCTTTCATATCCAGAATCACTGGGTTGCTGTGAGTTTTCCAGGCTGCCTGGCCATGTTCCAGAAGCATTCTCTCCTGACATTTCACCCACATCTATGGCAGGCATCCTCAGAGCTTGTGAGGTCTGTTGGAAACTAGGCAAGTGAGGTTTATCTATCTGTGGAATGATGTCCAGGGTTGGATAAGCGAGACTCTACTGTATTAAACAACTCTAAAATCGGGACAGTAAATGAAGAGCAACACTAAACAGGGGAATTCCAGACATCAATCAGAGCTAGAGGACAACTCCCAACAATGTATTTTCCCAGGCAGGAAGCAGACAGGTTTTGAAGCTGCAAGGCCATTCAAGCCTGGAATACTCACAGCAACCAGTGATTCCAGCCATGAAAGCCTTCGACAACACACACAGAAATAATAATAAAAAATAACATTATGTTATTATATGTAATAATAATAACTCCAGGCAGGAAGCAGCCAGGCTTTGAAGCTGCAAGGCCATTCAATGCTAATCAAGGTGGTCAATTCCAACATTCAGACTTGCCTCTGACAGGCAAGAGTTCTTTCTCCCACCCTGGACATTATTCCACATATATATAAACCCCACTTGCCAAGTTTTCAACAGGCCTCACAACCTCTGAGGATGTCTGCCATAGATGTGGGCGAAATGTCAGGAGATAATGCTTCTGTGACAGCCCCGAAAACTCACAGCAACCCAGTGACTCCAGCCACAAAAGCCTTCAACAACACACAGAAAGAATGAATAAAAAATAATAACATTTAACATTATGTTATTATTACATTTAATAATAATAACCCCAGGCAGGAAGTAGCCAGGCTTTGAAGCTGCAAGGCCATTTAATGCTAATAAAGCTGGCCAATGGCAACACTCACACTTGCCTCAGGCAGACAGGAGTTCTGTCTCTCACCCTAGACATTATTCCACAGATATATAAATCCCACTTGCCTAGTTTCCAACAGACATCACAAGCTGAGGATGTCTGTCGTAGATGTGGGCAAAACGTCAGGAGAGAATGCTTCTGGAACATGGCCAGACAGGCCAAAAAATTCTCTGCAACCTAGTCATTCTGGCCATGAAAGCCTTCGACAAGACATAGGTTGAAATGATTAAGACTCTATGAGATATTTATTGAAAAACTATAGCCAAATGTGCTGCAAAACAAAGTTTTTGCAGTTTAATAAACTTTCCCCATATTTTTGTGATAGAACCAATTAAGAAACAACATTTCTAATCCAGGAACAAAAATTGTGTTACATGGTGTTATTTTTATAATATATCCAAGCAGTTGGGTTCATGTGTGTTTTCCGGCTGTATGGCCATGTTCCCGATGTTTTGCCCACACCTATGGCAGAGGTCACAACCTCTGAGGATGCCTGCCATAGATGTGGGAGAAATGTCAGGAGAGAATGCTTCTGGAATATGGCCAGATAGCCCGGAAAACTCACAAACCACAGATTCTGGATATGAAAGCCTTTGACAACAAACCACACAACTTCTGAGGATGCCTGCCATAGATGTGGGTGAAACATCAGGAGAGAATGCTTCTGGAACATGGCCAGAGAGCCTGGAAAACTCACAGCAACCCAGTGATTCCCGATATGAAAGCCTTCAACAACAGACCTCACAACCTCTGAGGATGCCTGCAAATAGATGTTGGTGAAACGTCAGGAGATAATGCTTCTGGAACATAGCCATACAGCCTGAAATACTCACAACTCAATGATTCCAGCCATAAAAGCTTTCGACAACAGACCTCACAACCTCTGAGGATGCCTGCCATAGATGTGGGAGAAACATCAGGAGAGAATGCTTCTGGAATATGGCCAGATAGCCCAGAAAACTCACAAACCAGTGATTCTGGATATGAAAGCCTTCGACAACAGACCTCTGAGGAAGTCTGCCATAGATGTGGGAGAAATGTCAGGAGAGAATGCTTCTGGAATATGGCCATACAGTCTGGAAAACTCGCAACAATCCAATGATTCTGGATATGAAAGCTTTCGACAACAGACATCACAACCTCTGAGAATGCCTGCCACAGATGTGGGTGAAACGTCAGGAGATAATGTTTCTGGAATATGTCCAGATAGCCCGGAAAACTCACAGCAACCCAGTGATTCTGGATATGAAAGCCTTCGACAACAGACCTCACAACCTCTGAGGATGCCTGCCATAGATGTGGGCGAAACGTCAGGAGAGAATGCTTCTGGAACATGGCCAGACAGCCTGGAAAACTCACAGCAACCCAGTGATTCTGGATATGAAAGCCTTCGACAACAGACTTCACAACCTCTGAGGATGCCTAGCATAGATGTGGGTGAAACATCAGGAGAGAATGCTTCTGGAATATAACCATACAACCTGGAAAACTCACAGCAACCCAGTGATTCTGGCCATGAAAGCCATCGACAACAACACACAGAAATAATTAATAAAAAATAATATATTTATATATTTATTGTGTCAGTATCAACCAGACAATAAAATAATAATAACATTATTATTAATCTTAATTTTAATATTTGTATGTATGTGTTTTTTCCTGTATAATTTCTGCAATGTAAATCGCCTGGAGCATCTCGGATGGAGGGCGATTAATAAGTAACTAAAGATGATGATGATGATGATTATATGTAATAAAAATAACCCCAGGCAGGAAGCAGCCAGGCTTTGAAGCTACAAGGCCATTCCATGCTAATCAAGCTGGCCAATGGCAACATTCACACTTGCCTCGTGGCATTGGAAATGTTGTTGCAGCTCTTCTGGTATTAGTCAATAGTGAAATACTGTAGGAAGTGTGTGCTACTTTATTTCGGTTGCAACAAACTAATCCAAAGTGATATAAATGAACTCACCGTGAAACAGAGAACCAGGAAGTCTAAGCGGAGTGTGATTCAGAGGCAAAGGACTCCGCCTTGGAATCTTTTGTTTGGTGTCTCTACCCCAAACCCAAAGTAGTGGAAAATCCAGAACAGCTGCGTAACTCCAAAGCCTGCCACGTTTTCAAGCCAAAGGTTGCCTCGAGAAAAGAGAAGCAACCTTCTCCATAATGCAATTCTTTTCTTTCCTGCCGCAAAACAAAAGGAGGTCGTGCCAAGCCCCGTTGAGGAGGAAGCAACGTTCCAGCCCACGGCTTTGGATCTCCAACGGCACAACGTTCTGCCTTTCCTTAGATCAGTGGTTCTCAACCTTGCCAATGCCGTGACCCCTTAATGGAGTTCCATCTGTTGTGGTGACCCCCAACCATAATATTGTTTTCGTTGCTACTTGATACCTGTTATAAATCGTAATGTAAATATTCCATATGCAAGATGGATTTTCATTCGCTGGACTAAATTGAGCGCAAATACCCAATGCACCTACATTGGGTTGGGGGAGGATTGATTTTGTAATTTGGGGGTTCTGGTTGCTGGGATTTGTAGTTCACTTATAATCAAAGAACATTCTGGACTCCACCTGCAATGAATTTGAACCGAACTTGGCACACAGAGCTCCCATGACCAACAGAAAACACTGGAAGGGTTTGGTGGGCATTGACCTTGAGTTTGGGAGTTATAGTTCACCTATATCCCGAAAATAGACCTTGACATTTGGGAGTTGTAGTTGCTGGGATTTATAGTTCACCTACAATCATAGAGTATTCTGAACTCCATCAGCGATGGAATTGACCAAACTTGGCACACAGAACTCCCATGATCAACAGAAAATACTGGAAAAGTTGGGTGGACATTGACCTTGAGTTTGGGAGTTATAGTTCACCTACATCCACTGTGGACTTGGACCAAACTTGACACAAATATTCAATATGCCCAAAAGTGAACACTGGTGGACTTTGGAGAAAACAGACCTCGGCATTTGGGAGTTGTAGTTGCTGGGTTTTATAGTTCACCTACAATCAAAGAGAGTTCTGAACTCCACCAACGATGGAATTGAACCAATCTTGGCACACAGAGCTCCCATGACCAACAGAAAACACTGGAAGGGTTTGGTGGGCATTGACCTTGAGTTTGGGAGTTATAGTTCACCTATATCCAGAGGAGTGCTATGGATTCATGCAATGAGGGATCTGAACCAAACTTGGCACAAATACGTAATATGCCCAAATGTGAACATTGGTGGAGTCTGAGGAAAATAGACCTTGACATTTGGGAGTTGTAGTTGCTGGGATTTGTAGTTCACTTATAATCAAAGAGCATTCTGAACTCCACCAGCAATGGATTTGAACCAAACTTGGCTCCCATGACCAACAGAAAACACTGGAAGGGTTTGGTGGGCATTGACCTTGAGTTTGGGAGTTATAGTTCACCTATATCCAGAGGAGTGCTATGGATTCATGCAATGAGGGATCTGGACCAAACTTGGCACAAATACGTAATATGCCCAAATGTGAACATTGGTGGAGTCTGGGGAAAATAGACCTTGACATTTGGAAGTTGGAGTTGCTGGGATTTATAGTTCACCTACAATCACAGAGCATTCTGAACCCCACCAATAAGAGAATTGTGCCAAACTTCCCACACAGAATCCCCATGGTTAATAGAAAACACTGCCTTAAAAGAAAAACAAAACAAAACAACAAATAAAAATAATAATATATTATGTTACAGAATGAAGGTGGCTTTTACAAGATCTAGTTTCAGCATCCAGATCCAATAGACACCTCAAACCAGGAAGCAGAGATCACAGTTAGGAGGTACATTTGAATATGGTACGTTTGCATCTAAGATCTGGGAAAATTCATTTGCATGGCACTCAATGAGAGAGGCGGAAGAGTAGCCAACCTAGGACAAAAGAAGAGAAACAGCTTCATGGTGACACTTCCCCATACTAAAGGTTTGCAATCTACTAGGAAGTGGTGAGAAGGTTTTGCTCTGAGAACGAAACATCTGGGCATCCCTGGGCAATGTCCTTGCAGACAGCCAATTCTCTCACACCAGAAGTGACTTTCTCAAATCGCTCCTGACACGGAAAAAAACCCTCCCAAAAACAGGTTGAGTATTCCTCTGGTGGCGCAGTGGGTTAAAGCACTGAGCTGCTGAGCTTGTTGATCGAAAGGTCGCAGGTTCGATTCCGGGGAGCGGCGTGAGCTTCTGCTGTCCGCCCTAGCTTCTGCCAACCTAGCAGTTCGAAAACATGCAAATGTGAGTAGATCAAGGTAAGGGAAGGTAAGGGCGCTCCATGCAATGATGCCGGCCACATGACCTTGGAGGTGTCTATGGACAACGCTGGCTCTTCGGCTTAGAAATGGAGATGAGCACCACACCCCAGGGTCAGACATGACTGGACTTAATGTCGGGGGACTACCTTTACCTTTTTTAATTCATTATCTGAGGGGGCCACGGTGGTGCAGCGGGTTAAACTGCTGAGCTGTGGAACTTGCTGACCGAAAGGTTGGCAGTTTGAATCTGCGGAGTGGGGTGAGCTCCTGTCGTAGCTTCTGTCAACCGGCTTCTGTCAACCTAGCAGTTTGAAAGCATGCAAATCTGAGTAGATCAATAGGTACCATTCTGATGGAAAAGTAATGGCACACCATGCAGTCATGGTGACCACATGACTTTGGAGGTGTCTACGGACAACGCTGGCTCTTTGGCTTAAAAATGCTACTATTACTACTACTCAGAGGTGGCCCTAGGTAATTTTCAATGGTAAGCAAACAGTATTTTGCCCCCCGCCCCAACCAATCACTGATATATATTTTCTGTTTGTCGTGGGAGTTCTGTGTGCCACATTTGGTTCAATTCCATCATTGGTGGAGTTCAGAATGTTCTTTGATTGTAGGTGAACTATACATCCTAGTAACTACAACTTGCATATGTCAAGGTCTATTTTCCCCCAAGAGCGCCCCTGGACAAAATCAACTATACTGCAAATGCTTACTTTGCGTAATGGGTTGAAACGCCCCTGCTACTACTTCTGCTTCTTCTTCTTCTTCTTCTTCTTCTTCTTCTTCTTCTTCTACTACTACTACTACTAATAATAATAACAACACATTGTGCTACCAGTATAAATACTAATGTTGATACTACTGCTGCTGCTGCTACTACTACTACCAATAATAATAATAATAATAATAATAATACATTGTGCTCCCATTATAAATACTAATGTTGATACTACTGCAGTGGTGGCTGCTACTACTACTACCAATAATAATAATAATAATAATAATAATAATAATAATAATACATTATGCTCCTGGTATAAATACTAATATTAATACTATTGCTACTACTACTACTAATAATACATTGTGCTCCCAGTACAAATACTAATGTTATACTACTGCTGCTCCTGCTGCTACTACTACTACCAATAATAATAATAATAATAACAACAATAATAATAATAATACATTATGCTCCTGGTATAAATACTAATATTGATACTATTGCTACAACTAATAATAATACATTGTGCTCCTGGTATAAATACTAATGTTGATACTACTGCTGCTGCTGCTGCTACTACTACCAATAATAATAATAATAATAATAATAATAATACATTGTGCTCCTTGTATAAATACTAATATTGATACTATTGCTACTAGTACTAATAATACATTGTGCTCCTGGTATAAATACTAATATTGATAATATTGCTGCTGCTGCTACTACTACCAATAATAATAATAATAATAATAATACATTGTGCTTCCGTTATAAATAATAATATTGATACTATTGCTACTACTAATAATAATACATTGTGTTCCTGGTATAAATACTAATGTTGATACTACTGCGGCTGCTACTACTACTACTACTATTACCAATAATAATAATAATAATAATAATACATTGTGCTCCCGGTATAAATACTAATACTGATAATACTGCTCCTGCTGCTGCTACTACTACTACTACTACTACTAATAATAATAATAATAATACATTGTTCAACTTCAGGGAGCGGGTGAGCTCCCACTGTTAGCCCTACCTTCTGTCAACCTTGCAGTTTGAAATCATGCAAATGGGAGTAGATCAATAGGTACTGCTTTGGGAAGAAAGTGATAGTATTCCATGCAGTCATGCTGGCCACATGACCTTGGAGGTGTCTATAGACAATGCCGGCTCTTTGGCATAGAAATGGAGATTAGCACCCGGTCCCCAAGTTGGAGTCAACTAGACTGAATGTCAAGGGGAAACCTTTACGTTTTGAAATGTTTGGGACCAAAAATGTCCCTTATTTGTTTTTAAAAAATTATTTTGGAATATGTACATATAAGTAATGACTTATTGCAGAAATGGAACTTAAGTTAAATGCATTTATTGAAAATTGCTTGACTCTGCCTAATGATAGGGCTGGCCCTTGGCAGCTGGCATAACTTAACTATTGTTTTCCAGAAGCAGAAGTAATCCTTAAAGATAACGAATGCCAATTCTCTTTCAAAAAAGGAACTTTTTGGCTTGCAGTGCAGGAAAGACCCATAGAGTTTGGAATGATGGAAGACTCTTTGTGGAGAGAAAAAGGCGGGGTGTAAATAACAACAGCAACGACGACAACTACTACTACTACTACTACTTCAAGAAGCTGCAAAAGGCCTCCTTCTCAGATCTCCACACAAAGACTCTGGCACAATCCTGTCAAGGTGGTACCATTGGTGATCGGCACACTGGGTGCAGTGCCTAAAGACCTTGGCCTGCACTTAAAAACAATCAACACTGACAAAATTACCATCTGCAGCTGCAGAAGGTCACCTTACTGGGATCTGCACGCATTATTCACCGATACATCACATAGTCCTAGATGTTTGGGAAGTTATCCAAAGTGTGATCCAATACAAAAACCAGCACAATGATCTTGTTTGCTGGGAATAATAATAATAATAATAATAATAATGGATGTTGCAATCCCAGGTGACAAAATTGACGAGAAGCAACTGGAAAAGTTTACACGATATGAGGATTTAAAGATCGAACTGCAAAGACTCTGACACAGTCGTATCAAGGTGTCGCATTGGTGATCGGCACACTGGGTGCAGTGCCTAAAGACCTTGGCCTGCACTTAAAAACAATCAGCGCTGACAAAATCACCATCTGTCATCTGCAAAAGGCCACCCTTCTTGGATCTGCACGCATTATTCGCCGATACATCACACAGTCCTAGACGCTTGGGGAGTGTCCAACATGTGACTGAATACAAAAGCCAGCATAGTGATCTTGTTTGCGGTGTACTAATATAATAATAATAATATGTATCTAATAATAATAATAATGGTGGCGTAGTGGGTTAAAGCACTGAGTTACTGATCTTGTTGACCTAAAGGTCACAGGTTCGAATCCGGGGAGCAGCGTGAGCTCCCACTGTCAGCCCCAGCTTCTGCCAACCTAGCAGTTTGAAAACATGCAATAAGTACCGCTCTGGTGGGAAGGGTGCTCCATGCAGTCGTGCCGGCCACATGACCTTAGGTGTCTACGGACAAACGCTGGCTCTTTGGCTTAGAAATGGAGATGAGCACCACACCCCAAACACAACAGGACTTAATGTCAGGGGAAAACCTTTACCTTTACATAATAATAATAATAATAATAATAATAATAATAATAATGGATGTAAAGATCAAACTGCAGAGACTCTGGCACAAACCAGTAAACGTGGTCCCAGTGGTGCGAAGGAAGGAAGGAAAGTGGTAGAAAGGAGAGAAAGGGGAAGGAAGGATAGAGGGAGAGGAGGAAAGAAAAAAGGAAAGGAAAGAGGGAGTGAAGGAAGGAGGGAAAGAAGGAGAGAAAGAGGGAGGGGAAGGAAAGAAGGAGAGAGTATTACAAGCAAAAAGTGAAGGAAGGAAGGAAGGAAGGAAGGAAGGAAGGAAGGAAGGAGAGAAGGAAGGAGAGAAAGAGGAAGAAAAGAAGGAAAGAGAAGGAAGGATGGAAGCAAAGAAACGAAAGAAGGAAGGAAAGAGGTAGAGAAGGAAGGAAGAAGAGAAAGAGGAAGGAAAGAAGGAAAGAGAAGGAAGGAAGCAAAAAAACGAAAGAAGGAAGGAAAGAGGTAGAGAAGGAAGAAAGGAGAAGGAAAAGAAAAAGGGGGAAAGGAAGGAAAGAGGCAGAGAAGGAAGGGAGGGAAAGAGGAAGGAAAAGAAAAAGGGGGTAAGGAAGGAAAGAGGTAGAGAAGGAAGGAAAGAGAGAAAGAGGAAGGAAAGAGAAGGAAGGATGGAAGCAAAAGCGAAGGAAGGAAAGAGGTAGAGAAGGAAGAAAGGAGAGAAAGCGGAAGGAAAAGAAAAAGGGGGAAAGGAAGAAAAGAGGTAGAGAAAGAAGGAAAGAGAGAAAGAGGAAGGAAAGAGAAGGAAGGATGGAAGCAAAAGCGAAGGAAGGAAAGAGGTAGAGAAGGAAGAAAGGAGAGAAAGCGGAAGGAAAAGAAAAAGGGGGAAAGGAAGGAAAGAGGTAGAGAAAGAAGGAAAGAGAGAAAGAGGAAGGAAAGAGAAGGAAGGATGGAAGCAAAAACGAAGGAAGGAAGGAAAGAGGTAGAGAAGGAAGAAAGGAGAGAAAGCAGAAGGGAAAGGGAAAGGGGGAAAGGAAGGAAAGAGGCAGAGAAGGAAGGAAAGAGAGAAAGAGGAAGGAAAGAGAAGGAAGAATGGAAGCAAAAAATGAAGGAAGGAAGGAAAGAGGTAGAGAAGGAAGAAAGGAGAGAAAGCAGAAGAAAAAGAAAAAAGGGGAAAGGAAGGAAAGAGGCAGAGAAGGAAGGAAGGAGAGAAAGAAGGAAAAGAAAAAAGGGGGAAGGAAAGAAAGAGGTAGAGAAGGAAGGAAGGAGAGAAACAGGAAGGAAAGAGAAGGAAGGATTGAAGCAAGAAAACAAACGAAGGAAGGAAAGAGGTAGAAAAGGAAGGAAGGATAGAACGCAGAAGGAAAAGAAAAAGGGGAAAGGAAGGAAAGAGGTAGAGAAGGAAGGAAGGAGAGAAAGTAGAAGGAAAAGAAAAAGGGGGAAAGGAAGGAAAGAGGTAGAGAAGGAAGGAAGGAGAGAAAGAGGAAGGAAAGAGAAGGAAGGATGGAAGCAAAAAACAAACGAAGGAAGGAAAGAGGTAGAAAAGGAAGAAAGGATAGAACGCAGAAGGAAAAGGAAAAGGGGAAAGGAAGGAAAGAGGTAGAGAAGGAAGGAAAGAGAGAAAGCAGAAGGAAAAGAAAAAGGGGGAAAGGAAGGAAAGAGGTAGAGAAGGAAGGAAGGAGAGAAAGAGGAAGGAAAGAGAAGGAAGAATGGAAGCAAAAAATGAAGGAAGGAAGGAAAGGAGTAGAGAAGGAAGAAAGGAGAGAAAGTAGAAGGAAAAGAAAAAGGGGGAAAGGAAGGAAAGAGGCAGAGAAGGAAGGAAGGAGAGAAAGAGGAAGGAAAAGAAAAAGGGGGAAAGGAAGGAAAGAGGTAGAGAAGGAAGGAAGGAGAGAAAGAGGAAGGAAAGAGAAGGAAGAATGGAAGCAAAAAATGAAGGAAGGAAGGAAAGGGGTAGAGAAGGAAGGAAGGAGAGAAAGCAGAAGGAAAAGAAAAAAGGGGGAAGGAAGGAAAGAAGTAGATAAGGAAGGAAGGAGAGAAAGAGGAAGGAAAGAGAAGGAAGGATGGAAGCAAAAAACGAAGGAAGGAAAGAGGTAGAGAAGGAAGAAAGGAGAGAAAGCAGAAGGAAAAGAAAAAGGGGGAAAGGAAGGAACGAGCTAGAGAAGGAAGGAGAGAAAGAAGAAGGAAAAGAAAAAAGGGGGGAGGAAAGAAAGAGGTAGAGAAGGAAGGAAGGAGAGAAAGAGGAAGGAAAGAGAAGGAAGGATGGAAGCAAAAAACAAACGAAGGAAGGAAAGAGGTAGAGAAGGAAGAAAGGAGAGAAAGCAGAAGGAAAAGAAAAAAGGGGGGGGAGGAAGGAAAGAGGTAGAGAAGGAAGGAAAGAGAGAAAAAGGAAAGAAGAAAAGAGAAGGAAGGATGGAAGCAAAAAATGAAGGAAGGAAGGAAAAAGGTAGAGAAGGAAGAAAGGAGAGAAAGCAGAAGGAAAAGAAAAACGGGGAAAGGAAGGAAAGAGGTAGAGAAGGAGGGAAGGAGAGAAGGAAAGAAGAAAAGGGAAGAGGGAGCAAAGGTTGGCCACAGCAACGCGTGGCGGGTACAGCTAATAATAATAATAATAATAATAATAATAATAATAATAATAATAATAATGTCATTCAGATATATGGGCTGTACAAAAGCCTGGTTTCCGGCAGCAGTGCTAGGAACCAGTTAATCCACTTGGATCAGTGGGACTCTCTCTGTGGGAATGCCTCCTTTTAGGAAACCGAGCCCTGCACCGCTCTCTGCCTTTGGATCCAAATCCTGGCCCTTCCTTTGAAAACTAAGCATGGGATCATTACTCAGCTACACAAGAGAGAGAGAAAAAATATAAGCTCCAGTTAGAAACAGGAAGACAGGGAAAGGGAGGAGGTTGTGTAATGACAATATATTTTTTTTGCCCCAAAGTGAAACTCCCTTCTCTTGCCAAAGCCAAGCAAGGTCCTGGTTCCTCTTCCCTGACCTCCTCCAACCCAGCCCTGCAAGGCGGTTGCATGTTTACCTGTGTCTCGGCTTGGTTCAGCGCAGTCTTGGTGGAAGGGAAGCCAAATGACATATAACAGGGAGGGCGAGAGTCAGTTCCCTCCGAGCCCCCGCCTGCTGCTGCCTTTGCTGCTGCTGCTGTTGCTGGCTCTGAGCAGAAGAGCAGCAGCTCCTCCCTTGGCAGCTCCTCCCCTGGCTTCCTGGGCCATTGCCAAAGGGAGGGCCGAGGAGGAGGACAAGGAGCCCAAAGGCCACCCAAAAAGCCGGCCTTCCTTCCGAGTGGGGCTTTCTCATGGGCTGTGGCTCCTCTCCGCATTGAAACACAAGGATGCCAGCCAAAGAGGGAGATGCTTCGGAAGAGAGTTTGCCCTGGATCCTGCATGACAGCACAGCTTCGGTTTCTCTTATGCCTTCGGACCACTAGTATTTCAGATTTTGGAAATATTGCGGAATATTGTGTGCCGAGAGAGCCTTTTTAGCAGTTTTTTGTCGTGTCAGGAGTGACTTGAGAAACTGCAAGTCGCTTCTGGTGTGAGAGAATTGGCCGTCTGCAAGGACGTTGCCCAGGGGACGTCCGGATGATTTGATGTTTCTATCATCATCATCATCTTTAATTACTTATTAATCGCCCTCCATCCGAGAATGCTCTAGGTGATTTACAGCTAAATTGCAAAAGATAAAATACATACATACAGAATTTAAAAATTAACAGAGATCGAATGCTCTAGTAAAAAGCCAGGTCTTAAGTGCTAGAGTAACAGGCCCTAAGTCACGCATGGCTCTCATATAGGGCAAGTGCAAAGAAGCCAGAATGGATGTCCAAAGAACTTCTAACTGTGCTAAAACACAAAAGAGACATGCACAAGAAGTGGAAAAAGGGAGAAATCACCAAAGAAGAATTCAAACAAATAGCCAACACCTGTAGGGAAAAGGTCCGCAAGGCTAAAGCACAAAACGAGCTCAGGCTTGCCAGGGACATTAAAAACAATAAAAAGGGCTTCTTTTCTTATGTCAGTAGAAAAAGGAAAAACAAGGAGGCGATAGGGCCTCTTCGAGGAGAAAACAGGGCAATGCTGACAGGGGGTAGGGAAAAGGCAGAACTACTTAATACCTTCTTTGCCTCAGTCTTCTCACAAAAAGAAAGTCATCTTCAACCTCAGCAAGATGGAGTGGGTGAGGGATTAGAGGACATCCAACCCCAAATTGGGAAACAAGTCGTCCAGGAATACCTGGCCGCTCTAAATGAGTTCAAGTCCCCTTTCAGGACCAGATCAACTACACCCAAGAGTACTGAAGGAACTAGCAGAAGTCATTTAGGAACCATTCGGAATCTTTGAGAGTTCTTGGAGAACGGGAGAAGTTCCAGCAGATTGGAGGAGGGCCAATGTGGTCCCAATCTTCAAGAAGGGGAAAAAGGATGACCCAAACAACTACCGTCCGGTCAGCCTCACGTCAATACCAGGCAAGATTCTGGAAAAGATTGTTAAGGAAGTGGTCTGCAAACACTTAGAAACAAATGCGGTCATTGCTAATAGTCAACATGGATTTATCAAAAACAAGTCATGCCAGACTCATCTGATCTCTTTTTTCAATAGCGTTACAAGCCGGGTAGATGCGGGGAATGCCGTGGAGGGAGCGTACCTGGATTTCAGGAAGGCCTTCGACAAGGTCCCCCATGACCTTCTGGCAAGGAAACTAGTCCAATGTGGGCTAGGCAAAACTACGGTGAGGTGGATCTGTAATTGGTTAAATGGACGAACCCAGAGGGTGAATCTCCCCAAGGCTTCCTCTTCATCTTGGAAAGAAGTGACAAGTGGAGTGCTATCAGCAAGGTCCCGTCCTGGGCCCGGTCCTGCTCAGGGTCTTCATTAATGACTTAGATGAAGGGCTAGAAGGCAGGATCATCAAGTTTGCAGACGACACCAAATTGGGAGGGAGAGCCAATACTCCAGAGGACAGGAGCAGAATTCAAAACGATATTGACAGATTAGAGAGATGAATGGCCAAAACTAACAAAATGAAGTTCAACAGGGAAAAATGCAAGATACTCCACTTTGGCAGGAAAAACGAAATGCAAAGATACAGAATGGGGGACAATGCCTGGCTCGAGAGCAGTACGTGTGAAAAAGATCTTGGAGTCCTCGTGGACAACAAGTTAAACATGAGCCAACAATGTGATGTGGCGGCAAAAAAAGCCAATGGGATTTTGTCCTGCATCAAGAGGAGCATAGTGTCTAGATCTAAGGAAGTCATGCTCCCCATGCTCTATTCCGCTTTGGTTAGACCACACCTGGAATATTGTGTCCAATTCTAGGAATCACAATTCAAGAGAGATATTGACAAGCTGGAATGTGTCCAGAGGAGGGCGACTCAAATGATCAAGGGTCTGGAGAACAAGCCCTATGAGGAGCGGCTTAAGGAGCTGGGCATGTTTAGCCTGAAGAAGAGAAGGCTGAGAGGAGATATGATAGCCATGTATAAATATGTGAGAGGAAGCCACAGAGAGGAGGGAGCAAGCTTGTTTTCTGCTTCCCTGGAGACTAGGACGCAAAACAATGGCTTCAAACTACAAGAAAGGAGATTCCATCTGAACATGAGGAAGGACTTCCTTACTGTGAGAGCCGTTCAGCAGTGGAACTCTCTGCTCCGGAGTGTGGTGGAGGCTCCTTCTTTGGAAGGTTTTAAACAGAGGCGGGATGGCCATCTGTCAGGGGTGATTTGAATGCAATATTCCTGCTTCTTGGCAGAAAGGGGTTGGACTGGATGGCCCAGGAGGTCTCTTCCAACTCTTTGATTCTGTGATTCTATGATTCTAAGTGAATCCCAGAGTTGAGGGGCCACCACTGAGAAGGCCCTCTCCCTCGTCCCCACCAATCGCGCCTGCGAAGGAGGTAGAAGTGTGAGCAGGGCCTCTCCAGATGATCGAAGAGATTGTGTGGGTTCGTACACGGAAATGCGGTCACGTATTTTAAGTGTTCTTGCACTACAAATAAGATATGTGCATTGTGCATAGGAATTCATTCATTTTTTTCAAATTATAATTTACAATATTATAAGCTATCATAAGTATTCTATCAGGATATCGACACTGAAATTCAACACCACCTGAGCTCTGCGAGTGCAGCATTTTTACGAATGAAGCAGAGAGTGTTCGAGGACCGGGACATATGTAGGGATACCAAGGTGCTTGTCTATAAAGCTATTGTCCTCCCTACCCTGCTATACGCCTGCGAAATGTGGACTGTCTACAGACATCAACATTGACACTGAAATACAACACTCCCTGAGCTCTGCGAGTGCAGCATTTTCCCGAATGAAGCAGAGAGTGTTTGAGGACCGGGACATATGTAGGGATACCAAGGTGCTTGTTTATAAAGTTATTCTCCTCCCAACCCTGCTATACACCTGCGAAACGTGGACTGTCTGCAGACATCAACATTGACACTGAAATACAACACTCCCTGAGCTCTGCGAGTGTAGCATTTTTCCGAATGAAGCAGAGTGTTTGAGGACCGGGACATCCATAGGGATACCAAGGGACTTGCTTATAAAGCTATTGTCCTCCCAACCCTGCTATATGCCTGCAAAACGTGGACTGTCTACAGACGTCAACATTGACACTGAAATACAACACTGCCTGAGCTCTGCGAGTGCAGCAATTTTCCGAATCAAGCAGAGAGTGTTTGAGGACCGTGACATCTGTAGGGATACCAAGGGGCTTGTTTATAGAGCTATTGTCCTCCCAACCCTGCTAGATGCCTGTGAGACGTGGACTGTCTACAGATGTCAACATTGACACTGAAATACAACACCGCCTGAGCTCTGTGAGTGCAGCATTTTCCCGAATGAAGCAGAGAGTGTTTGAGGACTAGGACATCCGTAGGGAGAGCAAGGGGCTTGTTTATAAAGCTACTGTCCTCCCAACCCTGCTATACGCCTGCAAAAACGTGGACTGTCTTCAGATGTTACATGCAACTACTGGAACGATTCCATCAGCGCTGCCTCCGGAAAATCCTGCAAATCTCTTGGGAAGACAAGTGGACAAACATCCTGGAAGACACTAAGACCACCAGCATTGAAGCGATGGTCCTCCGCCATCAACTCCGCTGGACTGGCCATTTTGTCCGGATGCCCGACCACCGTCTCCCAAAGCAGTTGCTCTACTCCGAACTCAAGAACAGAAAACGAAATGTTGGTGAGCAGGAAAAGAGATTGAAAGATGGGCTCAAAGCCAACCTTAAAAACTCTGGCATAGACACTGAGAACTGGGAAGCCCTGGCCCTTGAGCGCTCCAGCTGGAGGTCAGCTGTGACCAGCAGTGCTGCAGAATTTGAAGAGGCACGAATGGAGGGCTTTTTCCTGAATCCGTAAACTGTGCCGGAAGCCTTTCTAGCTGAAAAACAGCAAAATGATTTAAATTAAAATCTGAATAGAAAGCCCGAACGAATGAACCAGAGTCATTAAATATTCCCAAATGAGCTTGTTATCTTAGACATCTTTATTAAGAGCCCAATTTAACCTTGTACAATCCATACAACATATAACGTTTTTTCTCTCTTAAATACAGACATTAGGGCACATTCTTTTTTTTTAAAGTGCTTAACAAGTAGATCTCTGGAAATGGAAATGAAGACCGTCCAACGAATGCCGCTTCAATGAACGAATTGATGACGGAAGACGACTCTCCGCCATCGAACACTATCCCAGGGATTGGCAATCCGCATCCGATTCATCCGTCTCCATCGCTGGTTCCTGCTGGACTGCCATTCAGAAATGTAAGGTTGAAACCATCCGATGTAAAGAGTTATACAGTTTAGTTACAAATAACCGTGCTACAGTCACATTATAGATTTACGAATCCCTTGGGGATAGGAATGTTGTGATGTAGGCGAGGACAAGAGGAAAAGAAAGGGAAAAAAAGAAAGAATTATGAATATAATATAATAATAAATAATAAGGATTTTTAATTATTTTATTATATAATAATAATAATAATAATAATAATAATAAATATATGAGGAGTTAAAGATCGAACTGCATAAGCCAATCAAGGTGGTTCCAGTGGTGATCGGCACACTGGGTGCAGCGCCTAAAGACCTTGGCCTGCACTTAAACACAATCGACACTGGCATGATGGGAGTTGTACTTCACCTTACACATTTTGGACAAATTGACTTTTTCAAATGACCTGGGCAATGCCAGATTTACGCATGGGTAGGCATGGTTCTAAATGGCTCTAAAGTACTTAGAAAACTAGGGGGCTCTGGTGCTCTGCTTCTAAAGTGTTGCTAAAGTTCTGGTGGTGAAAATTTCAGAACCCTAACAAAACTTTCAAAATTTCATTATTATTTTGTTATTGGTAATTTTTATGATGGAACTACCATTTATAAGTAAATTTTGAAAGTTTTGTTAGAGTTCTGAAATTTTCACCACCAGAACTTTAGAAACACTTTAGAAGCAAAGCACCAGCACCCCTAGTTTTCTAAGTACTTTAGTACCATTTAGAACCATGCCTACCCATGCCTGACAGATAGATAGATAGATAGATAGATAGATAGATAGATAGATAGATAGATAGATAGATTTTGCTTCTAAAGTGTTTCTAAGGTTCTGGTGGTGAAAATTTCAGAACTCTAACAAAACTTTCAAAATTTACTTATACTTATTTACTTAATTTACCTATTAGGCATGGGTAGGCATGGTTCTAAATGGTACTAAAGTACTTACAAAACTAGGGGGCACTGGTGCTTTGCTTCTAAAGTGTTTCTAAAGTTCTGGTGGTGAAAATTTCAGAACCCTAACAAAACTTTCAAAATTTTATTATTATTTTGTTATTGGCGATTTTTATCACAGAACCAATAAGGAACTACCATTTATAAGTAAATTTTGAAAGTTTTGTTAGAGTTCTGAAATTTTCACCACCAGAACCTTAGAAACACTTTAGAAGCAAAGTCAATCAATCTATTTATCAATCTATCTATCTATTAGGCATGGTTCTAAATGGTACTAAAGTACTTACAAAACTAGGGGGCGCTGGTGCTTTGCTTCTAAAGTGTTGCTAAAGTTCTGTTGGTGAAAATTTCAGAACTCTAACAAAACTTTCAAAATTTCCTTATAAATGGTAGTTATTTATAGATTGCCCATGCTTAGCCAGAAACCCAAGCGAGTAATGATTATAAATCGTCGTTGGAAGGAATGGGAGCATTGTCTCCCTATAAGCATTAAACCCCCAATGACATAACAAACAAGCATAGTAATCCCAACCACTACAACTCCCAAATGACAAAATCCAACCCCTCCCGAACCCCACCAGTATTCAAATTTGGGTGTGTCGGGTATTTATGCCAAATTTGGTCCAGTGAATGAAAATACATCCTGCATATCAGATATCACAAGTGTTGAATCTGACTCAGCACATAGAAGATGGCTTTGAAAGGCAGCAGATCACAGGAGCTGTCTTCATAGACCTATCAGCAGCCTATGATACTGTGAACCACCACCTCCTCCTGAGACAAAGGACGACCTCCTCACCCGCCTCATAGGAAACCTGCTACAAAACAGGAGCTTTTTTGTTGAGTTCCAGGGCCAGAGAAGCAGATGGCGGAAACAGAAGAACAGCCTACCTCAGGGGAGTGTGCTTGCTCCATCCATGTTCAACATCTACACAAATGACCAGCCACTGCCAGAAGGGATGGAGAGTTTCATCTATGCTGATGATCGTGCCATTACTGCTCAAGCAGGGAGCTTTGAGGTGGTCGAACAGAAGCTTTCTGAAGCTCTAGGTGCTCTTACTGCCTATTACAGGGAAAACCAGCTGATCCCTAATCCATCTAAAACACAGACATGTGCCTTTCATCTCAAGAACAGAGAAGCATCTTAAGCTCTGAAGATCACCTGGGAAGGGATCCCACTGGAGCATTGCAGCGCACCCAAATACCTGGGAGTCACTCTGGACCGTGCTCTTACCTATAAGAAGCACTGCCTGAACATCAAGCAAAAAGTGGGGGCTAGAAACAATATCATACGAAAGCTGACTGGCACAACCTGGGGATCACAACCAGATACAGTGAAGACATCTGCCCTTGCGCTGTGCTACTCGGCTGCTGAGTACGCATGCCCAATGTGAAACACATCTCACCACACTAAAACAGTGGATGTGGCTCTTAATGAGACATGCCGCATTATCATGGGGTGTCTGCGCCCTACACCACTGGAGAAATTACACTGCTTAGCCGGTATTGCACCACCTGACATCCTCCAGGAAGTAGCAGCCAATAGTGAAAGGACCAAGGCAGTGACATCCCCAGCTCATCCCCTGTTTGGGTATCAGCCAGCACGTTAACGACTTAAATCTAGAAATAGTTTTCTAAGATCTACAGAGACACTCGCTGGAACACCCCAGCAAGCGAGAGTCCAAAAGTGGCAGGCTCAAACCCAGCACCTCAACCAATGGCTCATACCAAATGAGAGACTCCCCCCTGGGCACACAGAGGACTGGGCGACTTGGAAGGCGCTGAACAGACTGAGCAGAGCCAACCTTCAGAAATGGGGCTACAAAGTCCTCGACATGCGAATATGGAGAGAGCAAACCACTGATCGCCTGCTGCAATGCACCTTGAACCCTGCCACATGCCCAATGGAGGACCTTCTTGCAGCAAGACCAGAAGCACTCCAAGTGGCCAGCTACTGGTCAAAGGACATTTAATCAACTACCAAACTCACAAATTTTGTATTTTGTCTATTTGTTTGCTTTGTTCTGTTAGAAATGTAATATAATTGACTGGTTGCCCTGACACGACAAATAAATAAATAAATCAGATATTTACGTTACAATTCATAAGGGTATCAAAATTACAGTTATGAAGGAGCAACAAAAGGAATGTTATGGTTGAGGGTCACCACAACATGAGGAACTGCATTAGGAAGGTTGCCCTAAAGTCAAAGTATAGTGTTTGCACTTACTCTGCATGCTACAATCCTTCTTCAAGTGCACCACCAAGAGAGGAAAGCTCTGTGAATTCTGGCTCAATGGCCCAGAAGGCGGCAGGTCACGGGAAAGAAGATGACCACTGGAAGAAGTTGTTTCAGGATCTTCATCCAGCTCGAATGAACACAGAAGGCAGACTGGGGGGGTCGCCCCAGGCCCTCTGGGAAACAAGTCGCTCTCGTTCTTCAGGTAACTCCGCACTGCTCCGCTGTGGTGGGTGGCTCGCTCCCGGGACCAAACCCAATGAGAAGGCTTCTTCAACATTATCTAGACAATAGAAAGATATGTTGATGCAAAGAAGTCACATTAGATTCCTAAATACAGAATGCAGGATATGTGTGAGAGGCAGAGAAGGAGGATGTTGCAGGAGCCGAGGAAACAGCATTGTGTCCACTAAGGTCCCTTCTACACTGCCATACCAAATCCAAACTATCAAAGCAGATAATCCACATTGAACTGGATGCCTGGCTTGAGAGCAGTACGTGTGAAAAAGATCTTGGAGTCCTTGTGGACAACAAGTTAAACATGAGCCAACAATGTGATGTGGCGGCAAAAAAGGCCAATGGGATTTTGGCCTGCATCAATAGGAGCATAGTGTCTAGATCTAGGGAAGTCATGCTCCTCATGCTCTATTCTGCCTTGGTTAGACCACACCTGGAATATTGTGTCCAATTCTGGGCACCACAATTCAAGAGAGATATTGACAAGCTGGAATGTGTCCAGAGGAGGGCCACTCAAATGATCAAGGGTCTGGAGAACAAGCCCTATGAGGAGCGGCTTAAGGAGCTGGGCATGTTTAGCCTGCAGAAGAGAAGGCTGAGAGGAGACATGATAGCCATGTGTAAATATGTGAGAGGAAGCCACAGGGAGCAGGGAGCAAGCTTGTTTTCTGCTTCCTTAGAGACTAGGACGCAATGGAGCAATGGCTTCAAACTACAAGAGAGGAGATTCCATCTCAACACGAGGAAGAACTTCCTGACTGTGAGAGCCGTTCAGCAGTGGAACTCTCTGCCCCGGAGTGTGGTGGAGGCTCCTTCTTTGGAAGCTTTTAAGC
Organism: Anolis sagrei; assembly: GCF_037176765.1. Classification (NCBI taxonomy): domain Eukaryota; kingdom Metazoa; phylum Chordata; class Lepidosauria; order Squamata; family Anolidae; genus Anolis; species Anolis sagrei. The sequence goes on from NC_090032.1 coordinate 10,867,659, forward strand.
TGAGGCTGGATGGCCATCTGTCAGGGGTGATTTGAATGCAATATTCCTGCTTCTTGGCAGGGGGTTGGACTGGATGGCCCATGAGGTCTCTTCCAACTCTTTGATTCTATGATTCTATGATCTGCTTTGAACTGGATTATATGAAGTCCCATCTACACTGCCACATAAAATCCAGATTATTTGCGTTGAACTGGATTATTGATGTCTTGTTGGGCTTGGCCTCATGTAAGCTGCCCCGAGTCCCCTTGGGGAGATGGTGGCGGGGTATAAAGATTATTTATTTATTTATTTATCTATTTACAGCTTTTATATTCCGCCCTTCTCACCCCGCAAGGGACTCAGGGCGGATTACAGTGTACACATATATGGCAAACATTCAATGCCAATTTTTGACATACAAACATATACAGACATACACAGAGGCTATTTAACTTTTTCTGGCCGCCAGGGGAGCTGTCGCTTTCATCGTCCATCTGCGACGCTGATGAAGCACTTCCGCATTCCCCGCATGCTTCCCCGCTGGAATGCTTTGCTGGAATCTTCTTTATGGCCTCATAAATCAGTTAATTTAGCCTCCCCATACTTTAAGGTGGTACCTTATTTTCTTACTTGACAGATGCAACTGTCTTTCGGGTTGCAAAGGTCAATAACAGGCTACACACAATTGGTTGGAAACCCACTCCAACCCGGGCTGGCTTCAAACTCATGACCTTTTTGGTCAGAGTGATCTTAATGCAGCTGACACTCAGCCAGCTGCGCCACAATCCCTGTGCCACAAAATATTATTATTATTATTATTATTATTATTATTATCATCATCTGAGGCTACATTGCCATTTAATTACACTATTTAATTATTATTATTTAATTACACTGAAATTCAACACCACCTGAGCTCTGTGAGTGCAGCACTTTTCCGAATGGAGCAGAGTGTTTGAGAACCGGGATATCTGTCGGGATACCAAGGTACTTATTTATAAATCGATTGTCCTCCCAACCCTGCTATATGCCTGCAAAACGTGGACTGTCTACAGATGTCAACATTGACACTGAACTACACCGCCTGAACTCTGCGAGTGCAGCATTTTTCCGAATGAAGCAGAGAGTGTTTGAGGTCCGGGACATCCATAGGGAGACCAAGGGGCTTGTTGTCCTCCCAACCCTGCTATACGCCTGCTAAACGTGGACTGTCTACAGATGTCACATGCATCTCCTGGAACGATTCCATCAGCGCTGCCTCCGGAAAATCCTGCAAATCTCTTGGGAAGACAGGCGGACAAATGTTAGCGTGGTGGAAGAAGCAAAGACCACCAGCATTGAAGCCATGGTCCTTTGCCATCAACTTCGCTGGACCGGCTATGTTGTCCAGATGCCTGACCACCGAATCCCAAAGCAGTTGCTCTACTCTGAACTCAAGAATGGAAAACAGAATGTTGGTGGGCAGTAAAAGAGATTTAAAGACGGGCTCAAAGCCAACCTTTAAAACTCTGGCATAGACACTGAGAACTGGGAAGCCCTGGCCCTTGAACACTCCAGTTGGAGGTCAGCTGTGACCAGCAGTGCTGCAGAATTTGAAGAGGCATGAATGGAGGGCGAAAGAGAGAAATGTGCCAAGAGGAAGGTGCGTCACGCCAACCCCGACCGAGACCGTCTTCCACCTGGAAAACGATGCCCTCACTGAAGATGCAGGTCAAGAATAGGGCTCCACAGTTATCTACGGACCCACCACCAGGATACTACACTTGGAGGACCATCATCCACGGACTACGAGGGATTGCCTAAGAAGAAGACTAGGGAACAAGCTCACCTCATCACAGCATCGCTGGCTAACAAACGCTCTGTACTTCATTTTCGCCCAAAAACCATCCCGCATTTTCAAGAAGTCCGGGATGAGCTTCCTCCAATTGACACCAAGCGCCCAGGGGAAGATCTCGTATTTATAGTCTTCCGTATCTTCTTCCATGTCGTTTGCCAGGTATCTGCAATTAGGAGAATGGGATGAAGGGGGAACTTCATATTGGCAAGTCCTCTTGAGAATATAGTCCTCTTTGTTTCCCCACCACCTTTTCCATCAAGAGTGGAGCAAAACAAAGTAGACTTACAGAGCCAGGAAGAGATTAATCCGCGTGTATTCTCTGGTATTCAAGCCGGCACGTTTGAAGTACATCATGGTCATAGCTATAAGATACTGAATAAGGAAAGACACCATTCAACATAGTTTGTGGCAGCCATGCGCTATTTCAAGTTCAATGACAAAATTAATAAAGGGATAACCAACTGTCACAGAGTCAAAAGCCGGAAATGAAAGGAGAAGCCTTTGCCTTCCTTTTGTGTTGTGTGTCTCATTCTACGGGAGTGTAACAAGGCATTGAATGTATGCCTTATATATAGTAATTCGCTCTGAGTCCCTTCGGGAAGAAAGGTGGAATATAAATAAATACTATTGTTGTTGTTTTTGTTGTTGTTGTTATTATTATTATTATTATTATTATTATTATTATTATTATTATTATGCCATAATGGGGTTGGATTAGATGACCCTTGGAGGTCTGTTCCAACTCTAGGACTCTATATGTCCCCTTCAATAGGAGCATAGTGTCTAGATCTAGGGAAGTCATGCTCCCCATGCTCTATTCTGCTTTGGTTAGACCACACCTGGAATATTGTGTCCAATTCTGGGCACCACAATTCAAGAGAGATATTGACAAGCTGGAATGTGTCCAGAGGAGGGCGACTAAAATGATCAAGGGTCTGGAGAACAAGCCCTATGAGGAGCGGCTTAGGGAACTGGGCATGTTTAGCCTGAAGAAGAGAAGGCTGAGAGGAGATATGATAGCCATGTATAAATATGTGAGAGGAAGCCACAGGGAGGAGGGAGCAAGCTTGTTTTCTGCTTCCTTGGAGACTAGGACGCGGAACAATGGCTTCAAACTACAAGAAAGGAGATTCCATCTGAACGTTAGGAAGAACTTCCTGACTGTGAGAGCCGTTCAGCAGTGGAACTCTCTGCCCCGGAGCGTGGTGGAGGCTCCTTCTTTGGAAGCTTTTAAACAGAGGCTGGATGGCCATCTGTCAGGGGTGCTTTGAATGCAATATTCCTGCTTCTTGGCAGAATGGGGTTGGACTGGATGGCCCATGAGGTCTCTTCCAACTCTTTGATTCTATGATTCTTTTGACATTTTAAAGCAGAGGATGGATGGTTATCTGTCGGGAGGGGTTTGATGGTGCCTTCCTGCATGGCCCTGAGTCCTCTTGGGTAGAATGTAAATATATTTATATACAGTAATTTCCTCTGAGTCCCTTTGGGGAGAAGGGCAGAATATAAATAAAAACTGTTGTTGTTGTTGTTATTGTTGTTGTTGTTGTTATTATTATTATTATTATTATTATTATTATTATTATTATTATTATGGCATAACGGGGTTGGGTTAGATAACCCTTGGAGGTCTGTTCCAACTCTAGGATTCTGTATGTCCCCTTCTCTTGACATTTTAAAGCAGAGGATGGATGGCCATCTGTCGGGAGGGGTTTGATGGTGCCTTCCTGCATGGCCCTGAGTCCCCTTGGGTAGAATGTAAATATATTTATATACAGTAATTCGCTCTGAGTCCCTTCGGGGAGAAAGGTGGAATATAAATAAAGACTGTTGCTGTTGTTATTGTTGTTATTATTATTATTGCATAACAGGGTTGGATTAGATGACCCTTGGAGGTCTGTTCCAACTCTAGGATTCTATATGTCCCCTTCTCTTGACATTTTAAAGCAGAGGGTGGATGGCCATCTGTCGGGAAAGGTTTGATGGTGCCTTCCTGCATAGCCCTGAGTCCCCTTGGGTAGAATGCAAATATATTTATATACAGTAATTTGCTCTGAGTCCCTTCGGGGAGAAGGGCAGAATATAAATAAAGACTATTGTTGTTGTTATTATTATGATTATGATTATTATTATGATTATTATTATTGGAAACACAACAAGATGAGTCCACAGCAGACAAGGTCATTATTATTGGGTTGTTGTAGGTTTTTCCAGGCTATATGGCCATGTTCTGGAGGCAATTTTTCTCCTGACGTTTCGCCTGCATCTATGGCAAGCATCCTCAGAGTTAAGGTCCTCACCTCTGAGGATGCTTGCCATAGATGCAGGCAAAATGTCAGGAGAAAAATTGCCTCCAGAACATGGCCATATAGCCCGGAAAAACCTACAACAACCCAGTGATTCCGGCCATGAAAGTCTTTGACAATACATTATTATTATTGTTATTTGAAACACAACAAGATGAGTCCACAGCAGACACTGCTGGCTGTTGTACTGGATCACATGCTGGACACTTTCCACGTGTCTAGGACTGTGTGATGTATTGGCAAATAATGCTTGCAGATCCCAGTAAGGTGGCCTTCTGCCAGCACCGACTGTGTTTAAGTGCAGGCCAAGGTCTTTAGGCACTGCACTGTGTGCTGATCCACTGTGTTGTTGTTGTTGTTGTTGTTGTTGTTGTTGTTATTATTTATGCACACATGTTTCTTTTTTATTGCCCACAGAAATAATATACCACACTCCTGGATATTTTGACCACTAATTAGATCAGGAGTCCTCAAACGTTTTAAACAGAGGGCTAGGTCGCAGTCCCTCAAACTGTGGGAGGGCTGGATTATAATTTGAAAAAATAAATAAAGAGTGAATTCCTATGCACACTGCACATATCTTATTTACAGTGCAAAAAACACTTTAAAACAACACAATAATTAAAATGAAGAACAATTTTAACAAATATAAACTTATTAGTATTTCAATGGGAAGTGTGAGCCTGCTTTTGGCTGATGAGATAGGATTGTTGTTGTTGTTGTTGTTGTTGTGTGCTTTCAAGTCGTTTCAGACTTAGGTTGACCCTGAGCGAGGGCCGGGTAAATGACCTTCGAGGGCCGTATTAGTTTGAGGACCCCTGAATTAGATTAAGGGTGTTTTGAGACAAAGTTAATTAATTTTGAACAGAAAACTTACCTTATCTGAGATCCTGTAGCATGTGTCCATTGAAAGGAAGTCCTGTATTAAGCCATCCTCTGAAAAGAGGGAAGCAAAATAGTTTTTATTTCTATGCTGCACAAAGAGTTAAACAAGAGAAATAGCCTAACGCAGCTTTGTCATGAATTCACTTATGGCATCTCAAAAATACCATTATGCAATTGCTTCCAGAACTTGGAACATTATTTTTTTGGCTTTGAATTTGCACAGCCAGCAAAGCTATTCGCCATGCCGATGGTGGCATCCAGGAAGCTATTTTAATTTGCAAGTAATATATATATTTATTATTATTATTATTATTATTATTATTATTATTATTATTATTATTATAGTGTACTATACTAGCTGTAGTCACCGCGCGTTGCTGTGGCCAACCTTCCCTCCCTCCCTCTTTCTCTCTTTCCTTCCTTCCTTCTCTCTTTTTCTTTCCCTTCTTCATTCTTCCTTCTCTATCTGTTTCTTTTCTTACTTCCTTTGCTCTTTGGTTCCATCCTTCTTTGTCTCTTTCCTTCCTTCCTTCCCTCCCTCTTTCTCTCTTTCGTTCCTTCTCTCCTTTCTTCCCTCTTTCACTTTTTATTTCCTTCTCTCCTTCCTTCCTTCTCTACTTTTCTTTCCTTCCTTCCCTCTTTCTCTCTTTGTTCCTTCTCTCCTTCCTTCTCTACTTTTCTCTGTCCTTCCTTCCTCTTTCTCTCTTTCGTTCCTTCTCTCCTTCTTTTCCTCTTTCACTTGTTTATTTCCTTCTCTCCTTCCTTCCTTCTCTACTTTTCTTTCCTTCCTTCCCTCTTTCTCTCTTTGTTCCTTCTCTCCTTCCTTCTCTACTTTTCTCTGTCCTTCCTTCCTCTTTCTCTCTTTTGTTCCTTCTCTCCTTCCTTTCCTCTTTCACTTATTTCCTTCTCTCCTTCCTTCCTTCTCTACTTTTCTTTCCTTCCTTCCCTCTTTCTCTCTTTTGTTCCTTCTCTCCTTCCTTCTCTACTTTTCTCTTTCCTTCCTTCCTCCCTCTTTCTCTCTTTTGTTCCTTCTCTCCTTCCTTTCCTCTTTCACTTGTTTATTTCCTTCTCTCCTTCCTTCCTTCTCTACCTTTCTTTCTTTCCTTCTCTCCTTCCCTCCTTCTTTCCCTCTTTCTCTCTCTCCTCCCTTCTCCCTTTCTGTGTATGTTTTGTGTGTGCATATATGTGGTTTTGTGCTTGTGTTGTAATGTATTTTTTTGTTTTTTGGCTTCTGAAGTCCCTTCTGGTGCGTTTTTCAGTGTTTTTATGAGTGATGGTCACTTGTTGTCCTGATACGTGTCTTGTGTCCAAATTTGGTGTCAATTCGCCCAGTGGTTTTTGAGTTATGTTAATCCCACAAGCGAAAATTACATTTTTATTTATATAGATTATATTAGTATATTATATATACTAATAATATTACAATATAATGGTATAGTGCAATATAGCAATATATAATACTAATATTGTACTGTGCTAATAATATAATATATTGTAGGAAAATATATTATAATAAATGCCGCAAATAAATAATAAAATAAATATTATGGACTTTTTTTTCATGTCAGGAGTGACTTGAGAAACCTCAAGTCACTTCTGGTGTGAGAGAATTGGCCATCTGCAAGGACATTGCCCAGGGGATGCCCGGATGTTTTGATGTTTTACCATCCTTGTAATGCCACCCTATAGCCCGATCCGGTTTACGATCAACCAGGAGGACCTCTGTCTTGTCATATTATTATTGGAAGTAGGTTAAACCGCTGATCTGCTGAACTTGCTGACTGAAAGGTTGCAGGTTTGAATCCGAGGAGCGGCGTGTTAGTCCTAGCTTCTGCCAACTTAGTTCAAAAACATGTAAATGTGAGTAGATCAATAGGTACCATTCCAGTGGGAAGGTAACAGCGCTCAATGCAGCCATGCTGACCACATGACTTTGGAGGTGTCTACAGACAACACCGGCTTTTCTGTTTAGAAATGAAGATGAGCACCACATCCCAGAGTTGGACACGATTGGATTTAATGTCAGGGGAAAACCTTGACCTAATAATAATAATAATAACTAGCTGTGCCCTGCCACGCGTTGCTGTGGCCTATAGTAAAAGTTGAGTTAGATATCTGGACTATTATGAAAGAGAGGTCCCTACCTATTCCCCCTTTTCCTCCCCCTTTCTCTCCTTTCTTCCTTCTCTACCTCTTTCTTTCTTTCCTTCTTTCACTACTGGGTTTCATCCTTCTCTCTTTCCTTCATTCCCTCCCCCTTTCTTCCTTTGCCTTTCTTCCCTCCCTGTTTGCTTCCTTCTTTCTCTTTTTATTTCCTTTTATTTCACCACCATCATAACAATAACAATAATGCAATGCATTGCCTCCGGGACCTGACACCTCTCCCATTCCCCCTAAAAGGGTCTCAGAGGAAGAATAGCATCATAATAATCATAGAAATAACAACCTTTACCCGCCACGCGTTGCTGTGGCCAACCTTCCCTCTTTCTCTCCTTCTTTCCCTCCTTCCTTCCTTCCCATCTTTCCTTCTTCTCTTCCTTCTCTATCTCTTTCCTTCCTTCCCCCTTTTTCTTTCTCTTCTGGTCTCTTTTCTTCCTTCTCTCTTTCCTTCTTTCCTTCCCTCCCTCTTTCTCTACATCTTTGCCCTTCCTTCACTCCCTCTTTCCTTCCTTCATTCCCTTTTTTCTTTCCTTCTCTCCTTCCTTCCTTCCCCCTTTTTCTTTCTCTTCTGCTGTCTCTCTTTTCTTTCCTTCCATCTTTCCTTTTTCCTTTTCTTCCTCCTTCTTTCTCTAACTTTCCTTCCTTAACCCCTTTTTCTTTACCTCCCTTTCTCTTTTTCCTTCTTTCCTTCCTTCCCGTCTTTCCTGGATTTTGACAGGGCGGGAAGGGGCGGGGTGGGGTCTGGAGGTGGCGTGAAGTAAAAGGAGGTAAGATTGGGGCGGAGGAGTGATGGAGCGTGGGGTTGCGTGTGTGTGTGTGCGGCGGTGGGGGGAGTGATAGAGCGTGGGGTTGCGTGTGTGTGTGCGGCGCCGGGGGGAGTGGGGTTGCGTGTGTGTGTGCGGCGCCGAGGGGAGTGATGGAGCGTGGGGCTGTGTGTGTGTGTGCGGCAGTGGGGAGAGTGATGGAGCATGGGGTTGCGTGTGTGTGTGCGGCGGCGGGGGGAGTGATGGAGCGTGGGGTTGCGTGTGTGTGTGCGGTGGCGGGGGGAGTGATGGAGCGTGGGGTTGCGTGTGTGTGTGTGCGGCGGCGGGGGGAGTGGGGTTGCGTGTGTGTGTGCGGCGGCGGGGGGAGTGATGGAGCGTGGGGTTGCGTGTGTGTGTGCGGTGGCGGGGGGAGTGATGGAGCGTGGGGTTGCGTGTGTGTGTGTGCGGCGGCGGGGGGAGTGGGGTTGCGTGTGTGTGTGCGGCGGCGGGGGGAGTGATGGAGCATGGGGTTGCGTGTGTGTGTGCGGCGGCGGGGTGAGTGATGGAGCGTGGGGTTGCGTGTGTGTGTGCGGCGGTGGGGGGAGTGACGGAGCGTGGGGTTGCGTGTGTGTGGCGGCGGGGTGAGTGATGGAGCGTGGGGTTGTGTGTTTGTGTGCGGTGGCGGGGGGAGTGATGGAGTGTGGGGTTGCGTGTGTGTGCGGCGGCGGGGGGAGTGATGGAGCATGGGGTTGTGTGTGTGTGTGTGCGGCAGGGAGTGTGTGTGTGCAGGAAGCAGCGCAGCGGCGCTTGGAGTGGGCATGGCTTCTGCAGAGGGAACGTTGGCTGGAAGGCCGTGTGCGCGCGCCAGGGAACTTGCGGCTGGGCGCCAATGCGCATGCTCAGTTTTGCCATTTTGTGAGTGTGTTGTTGTGTTGTTTTTCATTTTGAGTAGATATGTTTGTACCTTGTGGGTTGTGTTATGGGTATGGGAATTTTGGTTAAGTTTCGTTGGGTTTTTTTTTTTAGTTTTGTGGCTCCGTTGGATGCCCCTAACAAATTTATATATATAGATAATAATACAGAAATAATAATAATAATAATAATAATAATAATAATAATAATGTGGAAAAATACTGAAAGAGGTGCCCAACTGAGCAGTTAGGATGGTCAGGGGATCTCACCCAGGAGGTCGAAGAAGGCCTCGTGCTCTTCCGAGTCCAGAACGCAAAAAGGCGGTGGCGAAACTGCGGCAGAGATCTCGTTCTCAGGTTCTTGATTCCTGCTGACGTCCGGCGCTTTGGGCCCCTTCCACCTTGTGCCCCCTGGCTTCACCCCCGTAGTGACCGCAGGCAGGACACAAGTCTTCTGGTGGTCTCTCATTTCCTTTTTTCCCCTTTCCAAATGGGAACAGAAGAAGCCGCTTAAAAATTACCTTTCTGGGGAAGGAAAAAAATATATACATAGGCCAAGTTTGGGATCAGCAATGAAGTGTCCGAATTTGGCATCTATTGTCCAAACTCTTCTTCCTTCAATAGTCAAGATATTATATTATATTATATTATATTATATTATAATATAATATGAAAATATATTTTATTATCTATATAAATAAAAATGCAATGTTTGTTTGTGGGATTAACAGAACTCAAAAACAACTGGACGTATTGACACCAAATTTGGACACAAGACACCTAACAACCCAATGTATGTCCTTCACTCAAAAAAATTGATTTTTTCATTTGGGAGTTGTAGTTGCTGGGATTTATAGTTCACCTACAATCAAAGAGCATTCTGAACTCCACCAATGATGGAACTGAACCAAATGAGGCACACAGGACTCCACGACCAACAGAAAATACTGAAAGGGTTTAGTGGGCACTGACGTTGAGTTTGGGAGTTGTAGTACACCTACATCCAGAGAGCACGAAAGACTCAAACAATGATGGATCTATGTATTGTCGAAGGCTTTCATGGCTGGAATCACTAGGTTCTTGTGGGTTTTTTCGGGCTATAGAGCCATGTTCTAGAGGCATTTCTCCTGATGTTTCGCCTGCATCTATGGCAAGCATCCTCAGAGGTTGTGAGGTCTGTTGGAACTAGGAAAAATGGGTTTATATATCCGTGAAATGGCTCTATTGTCGAAGGCTTTCATGGCCAAAATCACTGGGTTGTTGTAGGGGTTTTTTTTTTGCTATATGGCCATGGTCTAGAGGCATTCTCTCCTTGCCATAGATGCAGGCGAAACGTCAGGAGAGAATGCCTCTAGAACCATAATGGTGAACCTATGACACGTGTGTCAGCACTGACACGCGTAGCCATTTTCGATGACACACAGCCGCATGCGGCCGCATACAGAGAAGATGGGGCCGCATCCCAAGAAGGACATTTCATCCTCGGCTCCTACACCAGCATTTTTCTATAATGCCGATATATATGGCATTATAGAAAAAGCAGGTAAGTTGAATAATTAGTTTTTGGTTTATTAAATACAGTTATATATTACAATAATATATTTTTTGTTATTAAACTATAAATATAATTAAATTATGTTTTTTTCTCGAAGTGACACCCCACCCAAGTTATGCTAGTTTTTTGGCAAATATTGACACACCAAGTTCAAAAGATTGCCCACCATTGGTCTAGAGGCATTCTCTCCTTGCCATAGATGCAGGCGAAACGTCAGGAGAGAATGCTTCTAGACCATAGCCATATAGCCTGAAAAAACCTACAACAACTCAATGATGGATCTATTATCGAAGGCTTTCATGGCCAGAATCACTGGGTTGTTGTAGGGTTTTGTTTTTGTTTTTGTTTTTGCTATATGGCCATGTTCTAGAAGCATTCTCTCCTGACATTTCGCCTGCATCTATGGCAAGCATCCTCAGAGGTAGTGAGGTCTGTTGGAACTAGGAAAAAGGATTTATATATCTGTGGAATGACCAGGGTGGGATAAAGAACGTTTGTCTGCTGGAGCTAGGTGTTTATGTTTCAACTGACCATCTTGATTAGCATTTGATTGCCTGGCAGTGCCTGGAGCAATCTTTTATTGAGAGGTGATTACATGTGCCAGATTGTTTCCCTTCTGTTGTTTTGCTGTTCTAATTTTAGAGTTTTTTTTAATACTGGTAGCCAGATTTTGTTCATTTTCATGGTTTCCTCCTTTCTGTTGAAATTGTCCCCATGCTTGTGTATTTCAATGGCTTCTCTGTGTAGTCTGACCTGGTGGTTGTGAGAGTGGTCCAGCATTTCTGCGTTCTCAAATAATATGCTGTGTCCAGGTTGGTTCATCAGGTGTTCTGCTATGGTTGACTTCTCTGGTTGAAGTAGTCTGCCCTGATGAACCGACCTGGAGGTCCAGGGTGGAAGAAGGAACTCTTGTCTGCTTGAGGCAAGTGGGAATGTTGCAAAGTTTGTTGGTCATTCGTTCAGTTGCTTCCAACTCTTTGTGACTACATAGACCAGCCCACGGCAGAGCTCCCTGTCGGCTGTCGCTACCCTCAGCTCCAGTCACTTCAATGATATTATCCATCCAATGTTGCAATTGATTAACATTGAATGGCCTTGCAGCTTCAAAGCCTGGTTGCTTCCTGCCTGGGGGAATCCTTTCTTGGAAGGTTTTAGCTGCCCTCCCCCACCAACCTTAAAAACTCTGGCATAGACACTGAGAACTGGAAAGCCCTGGCCCTTGAGCGCTCCAGCTGGAGGTCAGCTGTGACTAGCAGTGCTGCAGAATTTGAAGAGGCATGAATGGAGGGCGAGAGAGAGAAACGTGCCAAGAGGAAGGCACGTCAAGCCAACCCCGACCGGGACCTCCTTCCACCTGGAAACCAATGCCCTCCCTGCAGGAGAACATGCAGGTCAAGAATAGGGCTCCACAGTCACCTACGGACCCACCACCAGTACACGAAGGCTCGCCTATGTAAGTAGCTGGCCCTGATTGATTCTTGTCTGGAATTCCCCTCTTTTTTGAGTGTTGCTCTTTATTTTCTGTCCCGAACCACTCTCACAACCACGTCAGATGACACAGAGAAGCCATCGAAATCCATAACCATGTGGACAATTTCAACAGAAAGGAGGAAACCATCAAAATGAACAAAATCTGGCTACCACTATTTAAAAAAATTCTAAAATCAGGACAGTAAATAAAAAGCAACACACAAAAAAGTAGGAATCAATCAAGGCCTGCTAACACTTCCCAACCAAGGATTCCCCCCAGGCAGCAACCAGACAGGCTTTGAAGCTGCAAGGCCATTCAATGCTAATCAAGGTAGCCATTTGCAACATTCACACTTGCCTCAGACAGACAAGAGTTCTTTCTCCCACCCTGGACATCATTCCACAGATATATAAACCCCACTTGCCTAGTTTCCTACAGACCTCCCAACCTCTGAGGATGCCTGCCATAGATGTGGGAGAAACGTCAGGGGAGAATGCTTCTGGAACATGGCCAGACAACTCGGAAAACTCACAGCAACCCAGCCTTCGACAACACTCCTTTCTTATTGTTTATTATTGTTTCTTGTCTATATTATTTTCTGTATTGGTTGATTGTTGTAAGCCGCTCTCAATCCTTTGGGGAGAGGGGTCGGGTACAAAAAAAGTTAATTATTATTAGTATTATTATCCTAGGGATGGAAAAGACCAAAGGGACCATCCAGTGCAACCCCATTCTGCTATAAAAATATTTATAATATTAGAATATAATACAATATAATACTAATAATATGATATTCATATTATATTGTATTATAATACACCTCACTACCTCTGAGGGTGCTTGCCATAGATGCAGGAGAAACGTCAGGAGAGAATGCCTCTAGACCATGGCCATATAGCCCGAAAAAACCTACAACAACCCAATATGATATTATAATTATATTTTTATATTCCATGTAATATTACTTATATTACAATATAATGGTATAGTACAATATAGTAATATATAATACTGTTATTGTACTATTTATTCATTTTTGTATTTATTTGCCACCCTTCTCACCCCGAAGGGGACTCGGAGCGGCTTACAAGTAAAAAATAAATACAATATATTATATTATTATCATAGCACAATATTAATATTATATATTACATTGTACTATAACATTATACTGGAATATTATTATGCTAATAATATAATATATGGTATGTATATATATCTTGTTCTTGTAAGCTGCTCCGAGCCCCAGGGGAGTGGCGGCATATAAGTTTGAATAATAAATAAATAAATTGTATGTGTATATATATATATATATCTTGTAATATACTGTATGTATATATATCTTGTAATATATTGTGTGTATATATATATATCTTGTAATATACTGTATGTATATATATCTTGTAATATATTGTGTGTATATATATATATATATCTTGTAATATATTGTATGTATATATATCTTGTAATATATTGTGTGTATATATATATATCTTGTAATATACTGTATGTATATATATCTTGTAATATATTGTGTGTATATATATATATCTTGTAATATACTGTATGTATATATATCTTGTAATATATTGTGTGTATATATATATATATCTTGTAATATATTGTATGTATATATATCTTGTAATATATTGTGTGTATATATATATATCTTGTAATATACTGTATGTATATATATCTTGTAATATATTGTGTGTATATATATATATCTTGTAATATACTGTATGTATATATATCTTGTAATATATTGTGTGTATATATATATATATCTTGTAATATACTGTATGTATATATATCTTGTAATATATTGTGTGTATATATATATATCTTGTAATATATTGTATGTATATATATCTTGTAATATATTGTGTGTATATATATCTTGTAATATATTGTATGTATATATATCTTGTAATGTATTGTATATATATATATCTTGTAAGGGCGGCATATAAATGTCGTAAATAAATAAAAATAAATAAAGCCATCCTGACCGATGGCCATCCGACATCTACTTAAAATCTCCTGAGGAAACTCCATCATGTTCAACGCTATCAAAGATAATAATAATGATAATAATATATATTCTGCCCCATCTCCCCAAAGGTACTTGATGTGGCTTACAAAACAAAAACAATACAACAAAGAACAACATAAACTATTTATTTATTTACGACATTTATATGCCGCCCGTCTCACCCCGAAGGGGACTCAGAGCGGCTTACAAGTAAAAAGTAAATACAATATATTATATTATTACCATAGCACAATATTAATATTATATATTACATTGTACTATAACATTATACTAGAATATTATTGGTAATATTAGTAATTAATTAATATTAGTAATAATATATATATATATATAAATATATATACAATATATTATATTATTAACATAATGCAATATTAATATTATATATTACATTGTGCTATAACATCATACTGTAGTATTATTAGTAACATTATTAATTAATATTAGTAATAATATATAAACATACAATATATTATATTATTAGCATAGCACAATATTAATATTATATATTACATTGTACTATAACATAATACTGTAATATTATTAGTAATATTAATTAATATTAGTAATAATATATATATATATAGATAGATGCAATATATCATATTATTACCATAGCACAACATTAATATTATATATTACATTGTACTATAACATTATACTGTAATATTATTAATATTATTAATTAATATTAGCAATATATATACAATATAATATATTATTACCATAGCACAATATTAATATTATATATTACATTTTACGATAACATTATACTGTAATATTGTTAGTAATATTATTAACATTAGTAATAACAATATATATATACATACATTATATTATTACTATAGCATAGTATTAATATTATATATTACATTGTACTATAACATTATATTGTAATATTATTAGTAATATTATTAATTAATATTAGTAATAATATATATATATATATACACACACAAAATATATTAAATTATTACCATAGCACAATATTAATATTATATATTACATTGTACTATAACATTATACTGTAATATTATTAATTAATATTAGCAATAATATATATATATATACATACAATATATTATATTATTACCATAGCACAATATTAATATTATATATTACATTGTACTATAACATTATACTTCAATATTATTAGTAATATTATTAATCAATCAATTAATATTAGTAATTTAATTAGTAATTAGTAAAATTAGTATATTGTATGTGTGGATATATATATATACACACACACATACAATATATTATATTATTAGCATAGAACAATATGAGTATTCAGTTCTTGTGGGTTTTTTCGGGCTATATGGCCATGTTCTAGAGGCATTTCTCCTGACGTTATATGAGTATTATATTATATTAATATAGGAGTATTAATTATTACTATATTGTATTAATTATTATTAATTAATCATCACTATACAACAATAACCTCAATCAATATCAATGTGCAACAGTAAAACATAACAAATGAAACTTAATACAAAACACATTTGCTGATGCTGCTGATTATTGGATCCAAGGGCCATCCCCAGTCTTCCATTCAGGAACACACTATCAAAACCCTCCCGACAGATGGCCATCCAGCCTCTACTTAAAACCCTCCAGAGGAGGCAACTCCACCACCCCCCTAAGGCAATCTAGAGCTGGAAGGGAACACTAAAGGCCATCCAGTTTCTCTCCCTTCTGCCAGGCAGGAAGACACCATCAAAACCCTCCCAACAGATGGCCATCCAGCCTCTGCTTAAAACCCTCCAGAGGAGGCAACTCCACCACCCCCCTAAGGCAATCTAGAGCTGGAAGGGAACACTAAAGGCCATCCAGTCTCTCTCCCTTCTGCCAGGCAGGAAGACACCATCAAAACCCTCCCAACAGATGGCCATCCAGCCTCTGCTTAAAACCCTCCAGAGGAGGAAACTCCACAATCCCCCTAAGGCAATCTAGAGCTGGAAGGGAACACTAAAGGCCATCCAGTACCTCTCCCTTCTGCCAGGCAGGAAGACACCATCAAAACCTCCCAACAGATGGCCATCCAGCCTCTGCTTAAAACCCTCCAGAGGAGGCAACTCCACCACCCCCCTAAGGCAATCTAGAGCTGGAAGGGAACACTAAAGGCCATCCAGTCCCTCTCCCTTCTGCCAGGCAGGAAGACACCATCAAAACCCTCCCAACAGATGGCCATCCAGCCTCTGCTTAAAACCCTCCAGAGGAGGCAACTCCACCACCCCCCTAAGGCAATCTAGAGCTGGAAGGGAACACTAAAGGCCATCCAGTCCCTCTCCCTTCTGCCAGGCAGGAAGACACCATCAAAACCCTCCCAACAGATGGCCATCCAGCTTCTGTTTATAAACCTCCAAAAGCAACACAGTCCACTACCAAACAGCTTAACTCTCTCTATATATATACACACACACAACTATAAATTAGAAAAAGTGCAATCTTAGACAAATATACTAATTTTGGAAACTGCAAAAGCAGGCTGAAGGCATTTTTCTGCTCATTTTCTCATTTTGAGTGAGAAGGAAACCCAACCCAGTGAACTGGAAGCGCCACCTAGCGGAACAGCAGGGAACAGCACGCAGACCGCGCCCAGCTGCCCAGCCCTGCTTTTTATAGGCTCCTTCTCAACCAATCGCGTCTCCGAGGACGAGAAAGAAGGCGGGATTAAAGGGATAGCCTTCTATCACACATGCCGCGCCCCCTCGCGCCAGGGAAGGGTGTGTGTGGCTGCCAATCAAAGCTTGTCCCGCCCTTTCATCCCCTGGGAAGGCTGTCAATCAAAGCCTGCCTAGGGTTTTCTTAGGCAGAGGTGGTTTTGTCTGTTCCTTCCTATCAAACAGCCTACATATTCCAGTTGGATCAATGCTATGGAATCTAGGAATTCCATATTAATATTTATTAATTAATAACTGAATTAATTAATTAATAATTAATTAATAACTGAATTAATTAATTGATTGATTAATTATATTTTTCATTTTTGTATTTATTTTACATTTTTTCTTACTAGGTTGTGTGGTTGTTAGCTGCCTTGAGTCATTAAATAAAGTTAGTAATAATAATTACATTATAATTAAATCAAGTAATAATTTATAATTAAATTATAATTAAATTAATATTATTTATTAATTTTATTTTTCATTTTTGTATTTATTTTCAATTTTTTTCTTTCTAGATTGTGTGGTTGTTAGCCGCCTTAAGTGATTAAATAAAGTTAATAATTAATAATTAAATTATAATTAAATTAATATTTATTAATATTAATTAATATTTATTAATGATTAATTTTATTTTTAATTGTTGTATTTATTTTACATTTTTTCTTACTAGGTTGCGTGGTTGTTAGCCGCCTTGAGTCATTCAATAAAGTTAGTAATAATTAATAATTAAATTATCATTAAATCTAATAATATAATTTATTAATACTTAATTATATTTTTCATTTTTGTACTTATTTTACATTTTTTTCTTACTAGGTTGTGTGGCTGTTAGTCACCTTGAGTCATTAAATAAAGTTAGTAATAATAATTAAATTATAATTAAATCAAGTAATAATTTATAATTAAATTATAATTAAATTAATATTATTTATGAATGCTTAATTTTATTTTTCATTTTTGTATTTATTTTACATTTTTTTCTTACTAGGTTGTGTGGTTGTTAGCCACCTTGAGTCATTAAATAAAGGTAGTAATAATTAATAATTAAATTAGAATTAAATTCATATTATTTATTAATCATTAATTATATTTTTCAATTTTGTATTTATTTTACATTTTTTATTACTAGGTTGTGCGGTTGTTAGCCACTTTGAGTCATTAAATAAAGTTAGTAATAATTAATAATTAAATTATAATTAAATTAATATTTATTAATATTATTTAATATTTATTAATGATTAATTTTATTTTTCATTTTTGTTTTTATTTTACATTTTTCTTACTAGGTTGTGTGGTTGTTAGCCACCTTGAAGCATTAAATAAAGTTAGTAGTAATTAATAATTAAATTATAATTAAATTAATATTATGTATTAATTATGAATGATTAATTTTTCGTTTTTGTATTCATTTTACATTTTTTCTTACTAGGTTGTGTGGTTGTTAGCCACCTTGAGTCATTAAATAAAGTGAGTAATAATTAATAATTAAATTATAATTAAATTAATATTATTTATTAATTAAGAGACATCACTACTGATTAATTTAGAATTTATTTTCATTTTTATTTATTTTTAAAATATATATTAAGAGGTTGTGTAGTTGCAGGCCGCCTTGAGTCTTTAAATAAATGTAATAATTAATTAATTATTAAATTAATTAATATTATTAATTATTCATTTTTAATTTGTTTTTAATTATATATATATATATATATATATATATATATATATATATGGTTGTGTGTGTTAGCAGCCTTGAGTCTTTAAATAAATGTAATAATTAATTAATTAATTAAGAATTAAATTAATTAATATCATTAATTATTCATTTTAATGTTTTTAATTATATATATATATATATATATATATATATAAAAGGTTGTGCATTTGTTAGCAGCCTTGAGACCTTAAATAAATGTAGTAATAATTAATTAATTAATTAATAATTAAATTAATGTATATTTATTACTGATTAATTTATAATTTAATGTTTTTATTTTATTATTATTATTAGGTTGACTGTTGGAGGCAAGTGTGAATGTTGCAATTGGCCAGTCTTATTAGCACTGAATAGCCTTGCAGCTTCAAAGCCTGCCTGCTGCCTGCCTGGAGAACTCTTTTGTTGGGAGGTGATTAGCTGGTCCTGATTGTTTCCTGTCTGGAATTCCTCTGTTTATTTTATTAGTGTTTCTTTTTATTTACTGGGATACAAATCAGGAAACAAATCCTTAATTTCAAAAAAAACCTTGTGATCCCAAGCATTTTCTGTATCAATACGTCATAATGAGCCAGGCGAGGGTCACGTGGCCAATCAGGACTCGAACTCCAAACCCTGCCTCTGTCCGGTTAGCAACGCCCGCTCCATCGCAGGCGGCGAAAGTCGGCAACAATTTTCTGATTGGACGAGAGTGTTGACTTTGGACCAATCAGGGTGAGCCACGGGACCCTGTGTTGCCCGTCCCGCGTTAGGAGACAACACGAAGCGGAGGCAGTTTGGGCCGTACCATTAGGCACTTCAAAGAGGGGGGAGAGAAGTGGTAAAGAAAGAGGAGTTGTTGGAAAAGGGAGACAAAAGGAAGCTGTTTTTTCCCACAGAAAGTGAGGAAATGCTTGAAAGGAAGTCTGGAAATGCTTCTGAGGGGAGAAAAAAGGCAAGCGTTGAAGGAAAGACACTTGGTACATTCCAAGCGGAAGTGAGGTGTCTCCTGAGCGTCGGGATTTCCGGTTTGGAGAGAAGAGAGGAGTTGCTGTCAGGGGAGCTGGGCGCGTGAGGTCCCGGGCGGCCGGGTTGCGGGTGAGTGGCCTCCGGAGGGGCAGAAGTGGGGCAGGAGTGGGGAGGAGGGAGAAGCCAGGCCTTCTTTGCGGTTGCCATGGCTGTCTCTGAGTGTGCTCCACACAGAATGCTAGAGTTGGAAGGGACTCCCAAGGGCCATCCAGCCCAACCCCCTTCTGCCAGGCAGGAGCACACCATCAAAGCCCTCCCGACAGATGGCCATCCTTTCCAGCCTCTGCCTTGAAAACCTCCAGAGAAGGAGACCCCAGCTCACTCCAGGGAGGCCTATTGCAAGGCCAAACAGCTCTTACCGTCAGGAAGTTCTTTCCTAATGTTTAGATGGAGTCTGGAATCAACTTCCATGCTTCTTCTTATTGGATGAATAATAATACAACGAATGAGGGGAAAAACCCATGAGCTGCTCCAATCAAAACGTGGAGTCAACAGAGAAATCCCCACTTAGTAACACTTGTAGGAAGTCTTCCATCCATATGTGTTAGAGTTTATTTTATGTGTTAGGCCCCTTCCACACACAGCTGAATAAAATCCCACATTTTCTGCATTGAACTGCAATATATTATTATTATTATTATTATTATTATTTACTTGTTCATACTTCGCCCTATGTAAGCCGCTCCGAGTCTCCATCAGGGAGATGGTGGCGGGGTATAAATAAAGTTTATTATTATTATTAGGAGTCGGCAGTGGCCAGGAGGACCTTTGCAACCATACCTCATGAAATCTGACTTGGCCACACCTTGGTTGCATCCAAACTGGACTTTTGCCGGGGTGGTCCATACCTTGGTCACCTCTAGATTGGACTACTGTAATGCGCTCTACGTGGGGCTGCCCTTGAAAACGGCTAGGAAATTCCAACTGGTCCAACGGGCAGCAGCTAGGATGTTAACTGTCGCTCCTTACAGAGAGAGGTCACCCCTCCTGTTCAAGGAGCTCCACTGGCTACCGTTTATTTCCCGAGCCCAATTTAAGATGCAGGTGCTTACCTACAAAGCCCTGAACGGTTTGGGACCAGCCTACCTGCGTGACCGCATTTCCATCTACGAACCCACACGTTCACTTCGGTCATCTGGAGAGGCCCTGCTCGTGACCCCACCTGCATTGCAAGCGTGCTTGGTGGGGACACGGGACAGGGCCTTTTCCGTGGTGGCCCCCCGACTCTGGAACACCCTCCCCAAAGACCTTAGACAAGCCCCTACATTGGCTATCTTCAGAAAGAACTTGAAGACCTGGCTTTTCCGATGCGCCTTCCCAGATTAGGAAATCTCCACTACCAAGTCCCATAAGCACTTTATCAGAACCAATGATTGCTGCACATTGCACTTGCCCTAGAAGCCTTATATACACCTCCTGTCACATCAGCACTTTTAATTCTTGTACCCATTACTCTGGCCCGGCCCAGTTTTATTGTGTTTTAGTGTATTGTGCCTGTTGTTCACTTTGCTTTATTCTGTTTTAATTGTTTGATTTGCTTAGATTGTATTGTTAAGTTGTGTGTTGAGGCCTCAGCCTGTGTAAGCCGCATCGAATCCTTCGGGAGATGCTAGCGGGGTACAAATAAAGTTTAATAATAATAATAATAATAATAAACTGGACTATTGCCAGGGTGGTCCATGCCTTGGTCACCTCTAGATTGGACTACTGCAATGCGCTCTACGTGGGGCTGCCCTTGAAAACGGCTCGGAAATTCCAACTGGTCCAACGGGCAGCAGCCATAATGTTAACTGGGGCTCCTTACAGAGAGAGGTCAACCCTCCTGTTCAAGGAGCTCCACTGGCTGCCGTTTATTTTCCGAGCCCAATTTAAGGTGCAGGTGCTTACCCACAAAGCCCTAAACGGTTTGGGACCATCCTACCTGCGTGACCACATCTCCGTTTATGAACCCATGCGCTCACTTCGTTCATCCGGAGAGGCCCTGCTCGTGGTTCCGCCTGCGTCACAGGTGTGTTTGGTGGGGACGCGAGACAGGGCCTTTTCTGTGGTGGCCCCCCGACTCTGGAACACCCTCCCAAAAGATCTTAGACAGGCCCCTACATTGGCAGTCTTTAGAAAGAACTTGAAGACCTGGCTGTTCCGATGTGCCTTTCCCGAATAGGAATCTCCAATAACAAGCCCCATAAGCACTTTATTAAAACAAAGATTGCCGCACACTGCACACCGCACTTACCCTATAATCCTTACATATCACCTGTCACATCAGCACTTTTAATCTTGTACCCATTACTCTGGCCCGGCCCAGTTTTATAGTGTCTTGATGTATTGTTTATTGCTTGTTGTTTAATATTGCTTTAACTGTTTTTAATTTGCTTTAGGTGTTGTATTGTTATGTTGTGTTTTTGAGGCCTTGGCCTTTGTAAGCCGCATCGAGTCCTTCGGGAGATGCTAGCGGGGTACAAATAAAGTTGTTAATAATAATAATAATGATAATAATAATAATAATAATGCCATGCACTCTACATGGGGCTGCCCTTGAAGACGGCCTGGAAGTTTGAACTGGTACAATGGGCAGCAGCCAGGCTCCTTACTGGAGCAAACTATAGGGAGCATAAACACCCTTATTAAAACAGCTTTGTTGGCTGCTGATAAGTTGCCGAGCCAAATTCAAGGTGCAGGTCATGACTTATAAAGCCCTAAACGGTAAAGTCACACACAGATGGTACATGACACCCCAGAAACTTGGAAAATGCTACAAGAATATAAACACTAAATGCTGGAAATGTGGAAAGATAGAAGGAACGTATTTCCACATAGAATCAAAGAGTTGGAAGAGACCTCATGGGCCATCCAGTCCAAACCCATTCTCCCAAGAAGCAGGAATATTGCATTCAAATCACCCCTGACAGATGGCCATCCAGCCTCTGTTCAAAACCTTCCAAAGAAGGAGCCTCCACCACACTCCGGGGCAGAGAGTTCCACTGCTGAACGGCTCTCCCAGTCAGGAAGTTCTTCCTCATGTTCAGGTGGAATCTCCTCTCTTGTAGTTTGAAGCCATTGTTCCGTGTCCTAGTCTCCAGGGAAGCAGAAAACACGCTTGCTCCCTCCTCCCTGTGGCTCCTCCCCACATAGGTAATGGCAAAATTCAATGCCAGCAGAAACAATTACAATTATACAATTACAGTGAGACATAAATCAAATTAAAATACATCCAAAACAGTAAAACAATCATTAAAACAGTCTCATCTGTCAAATCACCGTTCCAGTCATTGTCTTTCCAAAATGCTGCATAGATTTGTTTCTACTGCCCAAAGGCCTGGTCCCAAAACCATGTTTTTAATTTTTTCCTAAAAAAAATATTTCTTGAGAAGGCCCTTTTTGGATCCTGATCCTGCCCTCTAGGGTATTAGCTACCTCTCCCAGTTTGGTGTCATCTAAAAATTTGAAAGACTCTCCTCTGTATTCCATCAACAAGTCAATGATGTAATTTAGGCATCCTCAAACTCCGAGCCTCCAGCTGTTTGGGCCTCCAATTCACAGAAGTCCTAGCCATCTTGTTCAATAGTCAAGAATTCTGGGAGTTGGAGGCCCAAACAGCTGGAGGGCCACTGTTTTTGAGGATGCCAGGTTTAGATGTTGACACGTGGCACTTTTAATCTCTTTAACTACCAGTGTTGACATATGGCACCTTTAATCTCTTTAACTGTCACTCTTTCCATGCTGAATACATAACTGATTACGTCAAGAGAGGTGTCCAGGTGGGATGGTACATTAGATGTAGAAGAGATGATGCCACCAAAACATTGACACACACACACATTTATATGATGACCCACAATTTTTAAACCAGCCAAGGCCACAGACCGAAGAACTAAGAAAACAAAGGAACAATAGAAGCAGGAATAGTTTGCTAAACAATAAGAGGGTGCACCTGCTCTAACTGGCTTATACTAGTTCTGGATACATCTGGCAGGTACAGCATAAACTTTGAATAGTGTAGTTGTGGTGTCTCTTTCTCTAAAGGGTTTTAAGTAGAGGCTGGATGATCATCTGTTGGGAGAGATTTGGTTGTATGTTCCTGCCTGGCAGAATGTGGTTGGACTGGATGGTCCTTGGGGTATTTTCCAATTAGAGGATTATATGAAGAGCAAACAGGCTGCATGCTGCTTTATCACATTTGCACTAACGTATTTTAAGCTTAAAGTGTATTTAGCCCATGCATGACAGGGTTAAGATTCTAACTTGAGACTTCCTGATTTTCATCTTGATTGCTCACCAACGGTTTACCACTTCTGGATATGGCTGACTAAATACAACATTATCAGTAAAACAGTGATTAAAATAGCAGCAATATGTGATAGGGGTGTAGTGACATGCATATATACACACACACACACACACAAACATACATACGTACACATACACACACACACACAAGCTTGGAGACCCGGCGCTGCCCGGGTTATTAGAAAAAGGCATTGTTTGTGCTCCAAGTTTAGTCTAGATCCAGTGTCAGCTGGATTTAGGGGGTACAGGTGAACTATAAGTCCGATAGGCAATTCCCATCATCCGTGGTCAATCCTCCTCCAAACCAGAATAGGATGTAGAGTGTGTCTTGGGGACTGTGTGTGCCAAGTTCGATCTTGATCAGTCAATGGTGTGGGTTGTAGTGGTCTCAGGAAGTGAGTGAAGGTACTACAAGTCCCATAATCCATGGTCTGCCCTCCTTCAAACTGCACCAGGATGTAGAGTGGGTCATGGTGCTCTGTGTGTCAAGTTTGGTCTTTATCGGTCATTGGATGAGGGTCGCAGTGCTCTCAAGATGTGAGTGAAGGGTTATTAGAGAAAGGCATTGTTTGTGCCCCAAGTTTAGTCTAGATCCAGTGTCAGCTGGATTTAGAGGGTAGAGGTGAACTATAACTCCGATATGCAATTCCCATCATCCGTGGTCAACCCTCCTCCAAACCAGAATAGGATGTAGAGTGTGTCATGGGCACTCTGTGTGCCAAGTTCGATCTTTATCGGTCATTGGATGAGGGTTGCAGTGCTCTCAAGATGTGAGTGAAGGTACTGCAAGTCCCATAATCTATGGCCTGCCCTCCTCCAAACTGCACCAGGATGTAGAGTAGGTCACGGGGCTCAGTGTGCCAAGTTTGGTCTTTATCGGTCATTGGATGAGGGTCGCAGTACTCTCAAGATGTGAGTGAAGGTACTGCAAGTCCCATCATCCACGGTCCGCCCTCCTCCAAACTGCAGTAGGATGTAGAGTGGGCCATGGGGGCTCTATGTGCCAAGTTTGGTCTTTAACAGTCTTTGTTGTGGGCCACAGTGGTCTGTGGAAACAGAAGGGATTGAAAGTATTACAAATCCCATCATCCATTTTCCGCCCTCCCCAAACCTCACCAGGACGTAAAGGGGGTCATGGGGGTTATGTGTGCGAGTTTGTTCCAGGTCTGTCACCCGTGCTGGTCACAGTGGCCTGTGAAAATGGGAAAGCTGTCACATACACCATCCTCCACATACATACAAATATTCACTTTTATTATATAAACAGATAGATACACACACACACATATATATACACACACATATACACACACACGCACATCATTTATTTATTATTATTTACTTCATTTCTACCCCACCTTTCTCTACCCCAGAAGAAACTCAAGGCGGCTTACAAATCCGGCAAAAATTAAATGCTGCACATGTAAACAATAAAACACATCTCATCAAAATATACATTTCAAGTAATTTCTTCTCCAGGATGGGTTTGCAACATGCCTAGAAGATAAATTGATACCACTGAAGGTAGACATAGTTCAAATGGGAACATTAGGTCAAGGCTACTAAGCAATACTTCTTCAGTGAATGGCAGAAGCTTAGTTTTGTGCAGACGATTTCTTGATAGTAATAATTATTTCAAGTGGTGTGCTGTTGTATGCTTTGACACACCCAAAGTGACTGACAGCATGCAATCTAGTAAATATATTTAAAATTATTTTAATGAGATTTTCAAAAAGATAAATCTGTAGCTGCCGCAGTTTGCCTCCTGAGCATCTGATTATGGTTTGCAGAGTTTATGATCATTATTGCACAGACCTGCTAAAAGGGCAGCAGGATAAACTGCTGAGCTGCTGAACTTGCTGACCACAAGGTTGGGGGTTTGAATCCGGGGAGTGGAGTGAGCTCCCATTATTAGGCCCAGCTTCTGCCAACCTAGCAGTTCAAAAACATGCAAATGAGAGTAGATCAATAGGAACCACTCCGGCAGGAAGGTAACGGCGCTCCATGCAGTCATGCCGGCCACATGACCTTGGAGGGGTCTATGGGCAATGCCGGCTCTTTGGCTTAGAAATGGAGATGAGCACCAACCTCCAGAGTCGGACACGACTAGACTTAATGTCAGGGAAAACCTTTACCTTTACAGAATTAAGGAACAGAAAAAACTTTTAAAATATTATTTATTTATTTATTTATTTCATTTATATACCGCTTTTCTCAGCCTTCAGGCGACTCAAAGCGGTTAACAACAGCAAAATTCAATGCAAAAACATCACAAAACGAATATGGGACAGTTAAAAACAGTAACATCATCAACGATTAAACATTAATATAACAATCATTAGCATCTCATCAGTAAAATCAGAATCCAGTCTCATCATCCATTATTCCGTATTCCTATATTCAATTACACTGCTTAATCGAATTCTTGTTCGAACAGCCAGGTCTTCACTTTCCTCCGAAATGTCAACAGGGAGGGGCCAATCTGATATCTGTAGGAAGGGCGTTCCACAGCCGAGGGGCCACCACTGAGAAGGCCCTGTCTCTCGTCCCTGCCAGGCGCGCCTGTGGTGCAGGCGGGACTGAGAGCAGGGCCTCCCCAGAGAGCAGGGCCTCCCCAGATGACTTATGCTGAGTTTATATGAATTTGCTACGGCGGTGCAATGGTTTAACCTTTGTGCCTGCTGAGCTGCTGACCCGAAGGTCGGTGATCGAATCCGTGAGATGGGGTGAGCTTCTGTCTGTCATCTCCAGCTTCCCTTGTGGGGATATGAGAGAAGCCTCCCACAGGGTGATAAAACTTCTGGGCGTCCCCTGGGCAGCATCCGTGCAGACATCCAATTCTCCGACACCAGAAGCAACTTGCAGTTGCTCAAGTTGCTTCTGACACAATCAACAAAAAAGAATTTGGTGTTCTGAATCCCACAATCCAGTACCACTGTTTTGTGTGTGTGAGTCAGGAGCAGCTTGAGAAACTGTAAGTTGCTTCTGGTGTGAGAGAATTGGCCGTCTGCAAGGACCGGGATTGTGGCACAGCTGGCTGAGTGTCAGCTACATTAAGATCACTCTGACCAAGAGGTCATGAGTTCGAAGCCAGCCCGGGTTGGGCTGGCTTCGAACTCATGACCTTTTCGAAGCCAGCCCGGGTTCCAACCAATTGTGTGTAGCCTGTTGTCGACCTTTGCAACCCGAAAGACAGTTGCATCTGTAAAGTAAGAAAATAAGTTACCACCTTAAAGTGTGGGGAGGCTAAATTAACTGATTTATGAGGCCATAAAGAAGACTCCAGCAAAGCATTCCAGCGGGGAAGCATGCGGGGAATGCGGAAGTGCTTCATCAGCGTCGCAGATGGACGATGAAAGCAACAGCTCCCCTGGCGGCCAGAAAAAGTTAAATAGCCTCTGTGTATGTCTGTATATGTTTGTATGTCAAAAATTGGCATTGAGCTTTTGCCATATATGTGTACAGTGTAATCCGCCCTGAGTCCCCTGCGGGGTGAGAAGGGCGGAATATAAAAGCTGCAAATAAATAAATAGATAAATAAATAATAAGGACATTGCCTAGGTGACGCTCATACGTTTTGATGTTTTACCATCTTTGTGGGAGGCTTCTCTCATGTCCCCGCATGGGGAGCTGGAGCTGACAGAGGGAGCTCATCCACACACCCTGGATTCAAACTTCCAACCTGTCAGTCTTTAGTCCTGCCGGCAGAAGGGTTTAACCTGTTGCATCACGAGAGGCTCCAGTTATTACCATTGGTCATTCTTACTAAGGCTTTTCAAAGATGAACTTCGAAAATATCTAGAAGTCCAAAAGTTCTGCTTTGTTGAAATGTTAGGGTAAACTCTGTATCCCGCTATATTATCTGACATATAGGGAAGCTTCCTAAGGGCTAGATGCTATTTTGGCTTCCATCTTGGTTACCAAAATAATATTGATGACTCTTGGTGTTAAGATTGAGTTACTCAGATTAAAATAGAGACTACAGCAGGACCAGGGAACGTATGGCTCTTGAAATGATAAAGTGCGACTCCCATGTTCTGTCCCTATTGCCTGAAGCGCATAGGACTGATTGGAAGGTTTAGAGGCCTTGTGTTTCCCCAGCCCTGATTTACAGGATTCCAGAGTGAATTCCCATGACAATGGCTTTCTGTTAATGTTTCTGAGTAGAAGTTTGATCACCTGATTATACTCAAGGAACTGCTTTAAGAATTGCCATGCTGCATCTTATTCAGTTATAACTAGCCATCCCCTGCCTCGCGTTGCTGTGATCCAATCAGGGAAATAAAGTAATGAGAAAGTATTGATTTCTAATATATGTAATTTCTTGATGCTTGTGGGTAAACAGTATTTCTTGTTGTTTCTTTGTCGGTGTTGATGTGGAAATTGTCTGGTTTGCCTACTCTGGAACAGGCAACATATTATTGTCCTTCTTTAGGGATCCCTTTCAAATCTATGATGATAATAATAATAATAATAATAATAATAATAACAACAACAACAACACTTCATTTGTACCCTGCTACCATAGAATCATAGAATCAAAGAGTTGGAAGAGACCTCATGGGCCATCCAGTCCAACCCCATTCTGCCAAGAAGCAGGAATATTGCATTCAAATCACCCCTGACAGATGGCCATCCAGCCTCTGTTTAAAAGCTTCCAAAGAAGGAGCCTCCACCACACTCCAGGGCAGAGAGTTCCACTGCTGAACGGCTCTCACAGTCAGGAGGTTCTTCCTCATGTTCAGATGGGATCTCCTCTCTTGTAGTTTGAAGCCATTGCTCCGCGTCCTAGTCTCCAAGGAAGCAGAAAACAAGCTTGCTCCCTCTTCCCTGTGGTTTCCTCTCACATATTTATACATGGCTATCATATCTCCTCTCAGCCTTCTCTTCTTCAGGCTAAACATGCCCAGCTCCTTAAGCTGCTCCTCATAGGGCTTGTTCTTCAGACCCTTGATCATTTTAGTCGCCCTCCTCTGGACACATTCCAGCTGTTTCTTTGTCAGTGTTGATATGGACATTGTCTGGTTTGCCTACTCTGGAACATGCAACATATTATTTTCCTTCCTTACGGGTCCCTTTCAAATCTAGGATACTATATCTCTCTGTGCGTGAATCATATTTCTATCTATATAGGAGCCCCCGGTGGCGCAATGGGTTAAACCCCTGTGCTGGCAGGACTGAAGACCGACAGGTCGCAGGTTCAAATCCGGGGAGAGGTGGATGAGCTCCCTCTGTCAGCTTCAGCTCCTCATGCGGGGATATGAGAGAAGCCTCCCACAAGGATGATAAAAACATCAAATCATCCAGGCATCCCCTGGACAAGGTCCTTGCAGACGGCCAATTCTCTCACACCAGAAGCGACTTGCAGTTTCTCAAGTCGCTCCTGATACGACCAAAAAAAATAAATCTATATCTATGGTTGGGTGGCTCTTTGTCAGGAGAGCTTTGATTACGTTTTCTACGTTGGACTGGATGGCCTTAAGTATTTTCTGTTAGTCATGGGGGTTCTGTGTGGGAAATTTGCCCCAATTCTGTCGTTTGTGGGCTTCAGAATGCTCTTTGATTGTTGGTGAACTATAAATCTAAGTAACTACAACTCCCAAATGTCAAGGTCGATTTCCCCCAAATTCCATCTGTGTTCATATTTGGGCATTTCGAATATCAGTGCCAAGTTTGGTC
Organism: Anolis sagrei; assembly: GCF_037176765.1. Classification (NCBI taxonomy): domain Eukaryota; kingdom Metazoa; phylum Chordata; class Lepidosauria; order Squamata; family Anolidae; genus Anolis; species Anolis sagrei. The sequence goes on from NC_090032.1 coordinate 10,896,928, forward strand.
CAAATCCATCATTGTTTGAGTCCACAGTGCTCTCTGGATGTAGATGAACTACAACTCTCAAACTCAAGGTCAATGCCCACCAAACCCTTCCAGTATTTTCTGTTGATCATGGGAGTTCTGTGTGCTAATTTGGTTCAATTCCATCTTTGGTGTTCAGAAAGCTCTTTGATTGCAGGTGAACTAAAACTCCCAGCACCCACAATTCCCAAATGTCAGTGTCTATTTTCCTCAAATTCCATCAGTGTTCACATTTGAGCATATTGAGTATTCGTGTAGTTTGGTGCAGATCCATCATTGTTTGAGTCCATAGTGATCTCTGGATGTAGGTGAACTACAACTCCAAAACCAAAGGGCACTGCCCACCAAACCCTTCCAGTATTTTCTGTCAGTCATGGGACCAACTGTGAACTCTGGTGGAGTTTGGGGGAAATAGACCCTGGCATTTGGGAGTTGTAGTCAGAGGCGGCCCTAGGTAATTTTCAATGGTAAGCAAACAGTGTTTTGCCCCCCCCCTCCCCCAACCAATCACTGATATATATTTTCTGTTCGTTGTGGGAGTTCTGTGTGCCATATGGGAGTTCTGTGAGAGCCGTTCAGCAGTGGAACTCTCTGCCCCGGAGTGTGGTGGAGGCTCCTTCTTTGGAAGCTTTTAAGCAGAGGCTGGATGGCCATTTGTCAGGGGTGATTTGAATGCAATATTCCTGCTTCTTGGCAGAATGGGGTTGGACTGGATGACCCATGAGGTCTCTTCCAAATCTTTGATTCTATGATTCTATGATTCTATATTTGGTTCAATTCCATCATTGGTGGAGTTCAGAATGCTCTCTGATTGTAGGTGAACTATACACCCCAGTAACTACAACTCGCATATGTCAAGGTCTATTTCCCCCCAAGAGCGCCTCAAGAGCACCCCTGGGCAAAATCAACTATACTGCAAATGCTTACTTTGCGTAATGGGTTGAGCCGCCCCTGGTTGTAGTTTCTGGGATTTATAGTTCACCTGCAATCAAAGAGCATTCTGAACTCCACCAGTGATAGAATTGGGCCAAACTTCCCACACAAAAACCCCATGACCAACAGAAAAGACTGTGTTTTCTGATGGCTGTTGGTGACCTCCCCCCCCCCCAGGGGTCCCGACCCCCAGGTTGAGAAACACTACTCTAATAAATATGAAAAAAGAACATGTAGATATGCAAGAGTTCTTGTTACCAAACCTCTGAAGAAGTATTACATATTGCCCTTGGCCCTGGAATTTAACTATAGTTATATCACAGAGCTGCCACATTCCTCTGTTTCTTCCTCTTAGGATGTTTGTGTCCCCTGTTTAGAATTGTGCCAGAAGGCACACAGTTATGATTTTCTTTGCAGAACCAGATTTCTATCCCTCCTGGCTTTAAGAAGAAGCTTGAAAACGTGTGGGCAGTACTTGTGAAATCGTAGATCTGTGGTGGGAGAGCTGAGCTGACAGGGAGATGTTGCGTATTTGAGTGTTCTGCATTGTGTTGGTATTTCTTATTTACGTGATCTGCATTCTGGCCTTCCTCACCAGAGCCTATATGAGACATCACATTACTGTAACTGTAAAAATAGTAATGTTTTTCTCTGTGGTTAATCGAAGCGGAACTGGTCTTGTAGATCAACAGGTGCACCAATCTTCACTCTGCTTCATTCATGTGTCAGAGAGTTCAGTTCCAGAATGTCTTCAGAAATCACTGACCAAGGAGACATATTGAAAGACCCCCAAGCTACTAATTGGTCAGTCGCAAGGCCGAACAGGGCATAGGGTTACAGCCTGTGCTGGATGGGGTCGCACTCCCCTTGAAGGCACAGGTTCGCAGCTTGGGTGTGACCCTGGACTCATCGTTGAGCCTGGAGCCCCAGGTCTCAGCGGTGACCAGGGGAGCATTCGCACAGCTTACGCTCGTGCGCCAGCTGCGCCCGTACCTCGGGAAGTCTGACTTGGCCACGGTAGTCCACGCTATGGTTACATCCCGCTTAGACTACTGCAACGCTCTCTACGTGGGGTTGCCTTTGAAGATGGCCCAGAAGCTCCAACTGGTCCAACTTGCAGCAGCCATGACACTAACAGGAGCGGGACGTAGGGAGCATACAACTCCCCTGCTGTACCAGCTCCACTGGCTGCCGATCTGCTACCGGGCTCAATTCAAGGTGCTGGCATTGGCCTATAAAGCCCTAAACGGTTCCGGCCCAAAATACCTAACTGACCGCCTCTCGGCCTATGAGCCCACGAGGACTTTGAGATCTTCCGGGGAGGCCCTGCTCTCGATTCCACATGCCTCACAGGCACGGCTGGTGGGGACGAGAGATAGGGCCTTCTCGGTGGTGGCTCCTCGGCTGTAGAACACCCTTCCCGTGGACATCAGGCTAGCCCCCTCCCTGCTAATATTCCGCAGGAAGCTAAATCCTGGCTATTTAAGAAGGCATTTGATCAATAGTGCAATGACTGGCAATTGACCATAGGAATGGAACACCGGAAATGAGATCGGATTGTGGCTTGACGATGAGACGATTCGGAATGTAGTAGTAAATTTGTTAAGATGTTTTTATGATTATGATGAATTGTACACTGTTTTGCACTATGCTTTGTAGATTGCACTTATTTTTTCATGTTGTACACCGCAATGAGTTGCCCTTGGGGGCTGAGAATTGCGGTATATAAGCGCAGTAAATAAATAAATAAATAAATTTAAAACAAGCTATCTTTTCACAAAATGTTTCTAGTTTTATTGCTTTTCCTTGAGAGATTTTATTTATTTACTAGCCATCCCCTGCCACGCGTTGCTGTGGCCCAGTCTGGTAATCTGGAAAATAAAGTAATAAGAAAGTGTTGGTTTACAGTATATGTAATTTTTGTATTGTATTGTCGAAGGCTTTCATGGCCGGAATCACTGGGTTGCTGTAGGTTTTTTCGGGCTATATGGCCATGTTCTAGAAGCATTTCTCCTGACGTTTCGCCTGCATCTATGGCAAGCATCCTCAGAGGTAGTGAGGTCTGTTGGAACTAGGAAAAAGGGTTTATATATCTGTGGAATGACCAGGGTGGGACAAAGGACTCTTATCTGCTGGAGCTAGGTGTGAATGTTTCAACTGACCACCTTGATTAGCATTTGATGGCCTGGCAGTGCCTGGAGCAATCTTTTGTTGAGAGGTGATTAGATGTCCTTGTTTGTTTCCTCTCTGTTGTTGTGCTGTTCTAATTTTAGAGTTTTTTAATACTGGTAGCCAGATTTTGTTCATTTTCATGGTTTCCTCCTTTCTGTTGAAAGGCCCCCATCTTGCTGAGATTTATAGTTCACCTGCAGTCAAAGAGCATTCTGAACTCCGCTGACAATGGAATTGAACCGAACTCCCATGATAGACAGAAAATACTGGAAGGGTTTGGTGGGCATTGACCTTGAGTTTTAGAGTTGTAGTTCACCTACATCCAGAGAGCACTGTGGACTCAAACAATTATAGATCTGGACCACATTCAGCATAAATACTCAGTATGCCCAAATGTGAACACTGGTGGAGTTTGGGGAACATAGACCTTGACATTTGGGAGTTGTAGTTGCTGGGATTTATAGTTCACCTACAATCAAAGAGCATTCTGAACTCCACCAACAATGAAATTGAACCAAACTTGCCACACAGAACTCCCATGACGGACAGAAAATACTGGAAGGGTTTGGGGGGCATCGACATTGAGTTTTGGAGTTGTAGTTCACCTCAACCAAGAGAGCACTATGAACTCAAACAATGATAGATCTGGACCACACTTGGCACAAATACTCAGTATGCCCAAATGTGAACACTGGTGGAGTTTGGGGAACATAGACCTTGACATTTGGGAGTTGTAGTTGCTGGGATTTATAGTTCACTTACAATCAAAGAGTCCCCAGTGGTGCAGCAGGTTAAACTGCTGAGCTGCTGAACTTACTGACCGAAAGGTTGGCAGTTCGAATCCGGGGAGCTGAGTGAGCTTCCACAGTTAGGTCCAGCTACTGCCAACCTAGCAGTTCGAAAACATGCAAGCAAATATGAGTAGATCAATAGGTACTGCTTCGGCAGGAAGGTAATGGTACTCCATGCAGTCATGCCAGCCACATGACCTTGGAGACGTCTCCGGACAACGCCCACTCTTTGGCTTGGAAATGTAGATGAGCACCAGTGTGGGTGCAGCAGACCATTACAATGCAAATTGAGTGGTTCATAATATTTTTTTTTCCTACAAGACTTCACACACTTCAGTGGTTTCTTTCTCCCTTTTCTTTCAGGCTGCTGGACGTGGGACCAGGGAGATGTTACGAACAGCCATCATGATGGCTGCCAGCCTGGCCCTGACTTCCGCTGTGGTGGCTCATGCCTATTATCTCAAGCACCAGTTTTATCCCACCGTTGTGTACCTGACCAAGTCCAGCCCCAGCATGGCGGTATGTTATTTGAAGGGAGGATGGGACAACCAGAATTGTGATAACATGTTATTAAAAATATTATTATATCATTTCTGATTTGTGAGAATCTCAAATTGTCTATACTAGCGGCATTAGTCAATCCAAGACAATAATATTCATTTATTTACGACATTTATATGCCGCCCTTCTCACCCCGAAGGGGACTCAGGCTTACAAGTAAAAAGTAAATGCAATATATTATATTATTATCATAGCACAATATTAATATTATATATTACATTGTATTATAATGTTATACTGTAATATTATTAGTAATATTACATTTAATATAATTATAATATATTATTAGTAGTGTATTGTATTACATTATAATATTATCAATATTATATGTATACACAATATATTCCATTATATTATATTATATTATATTATATATATTATATTATAAAGACAGTGCAAGAGACAAGATGGAACTGCCTTCCTGGCCCCTCTCTTCACTCTGAACTCAGAGCAGCAGTTGGTGCTGGGGGCGGGGAGGGCTCCCAACTGATTGATAATACAGCATTGGATAACAAAGGTGGGGTATGTGTTGTCGAAGGCTTTCATGGCCGGAATCACTAGATTGCTATGAGTTTTTTGGGCTGTATGCCCATGTTCCAGAAGCATTCTCTCCTGATGTTTTGCCCACATCTATGGCAGGCATCCTCAGAGGTTGTGAGGTCTGTTGGAAACCAGGGAAATTGGGTTTATGTATCTATTTCTATTTATTTAACTTGTATACCGCTACTCCCAATTTGGCTCGGAGCAGTTTACAGAAGCAGATTAAAACAATACAATTAGCTTTAAAAATAACAATAACAAAACAATATTGTGGAATAATGTCCAGGGTGGGAGAAAGAACTCTTGTCTGTTGGAGGCAAGCGTGACTGTTGCAATTGACACATTCATTTATTGTTAATGAATTGATTTGTTGAATCTGTATAATGTTTTAAATGGATTTTATTGTTTTAATTGTAATTTTATTGGTGTATATGTTGATAGCATCATCGGATGCTTATGTAAGGCCACCCTGAGTCCCCTTGTGAGGAGAAGGGCAGGATAGAAATGAATGTAGTAAAATAAAATATAAATAAATTGATTAGCATTGATTAGCCTTTCAGCTTCAAAACCTTGTTGCTTCCTGCCTGGGGGAATCCTTTGTTGGGAGGTGTTAGCTGGCCCTAATTGTTTCTTGTCTGGAATCCCCCCATTTTCTGAGTGTTGCTCTTTATTTACTCTCCCGATTTTAGAGTTTTTTAAAATACTGGTATCTAGTATTATAAGGTGGAGGATCATCTGTTCGACCAATGGCTAAATTCAGTTTCAAACACATTTTTAATGGCCACGTTCCAGTGTTGGGCAGAAACAAAGGCAAAACAAAGAGGATAAATTTCTGAACTCATTGTCATTTCTTTCCTTTTTGAACCAGGTATTATACATTCAAGCTTTTGTTCTGGTATTCCTGTTGGGAAAATTCATGGGCAAGGTTTTCTTTGGACAGCTCCGAGCAGCGGAAATGGAGGTGAGCCTTGCTGGGTCTTGATAGACATGCTTCAGAAAGGACCCAGAAGTTTGTTTCTATTCATTTAGAGGGGAAATAGTGTTATTTTGATAAGTGTTCTTCAGTGATCATCTCAAAATGGTTTACATCAGTGGCTTTCAACCTCTGGATCCCCAGATGTTTTGGCCCTCAACTCCCAGAAATCCTAACAGCTGGTAAATTGGCTGGGATTTCTGGGAGTTGTAGGCCAAAACACCACTTGTTTACATCATTCCTTTTTAAAGTCACAGTTATATATAATTAACATAAATATTCATGGAGCTGAGGGTTTTAATTTACGAAGGGAGAGACGTTTAACTTGGTTGTCGTCAAAGACAAACTAGAGCGGACCTATCGAATCAGTTACTGAGTGATAAATTAACACTTAAGTACCATATATACTCAAGTATAAGCCAACCTAAATATAAGCTGAGGCACCTAATTTTACCACAAAAAACTGGGAAAACGTATTGACTCATGTATAAGCCAAGGGTGGGAAATGCAGCAACTACTCATCAATTTCAAAATAAAAAATAAGATACCAATAAAATGACATTAATTGAGGCATCAGTAGGTTAAAATGTTTTTGAATCTATATAAATAAAAATGTAATGTTCATTTGTGGGATTAACATAACTCAGGAACCACTGGACAAATTAACACAAATTTTTGACACAATACACCTAACAGTCCAACGAGTGTTCATCACCTCTAAAATCTAAAAATACAACCCCCCCCAGCAGAACAGACTTAAAACCCCCCAAAACGCACCATATATGTATACACACTCTCACACACTCATACATAAACACATGCACACATACATACATACACATACGTATATATATACCAAAGCACACACAAATATACACACACGTACATCTGCATACACACATATATATACATATATACATGCACACACAATATACACATGCACACATACATACACACATTATATAAACACAAATATGCATATAGACAAGCACACACATATACACATATAAACACACAAATATATACACACATATATACACATCTACACATATGCACATGCACACATATATATGCAAACACAAATATATACACACCTATAAACACATATATATATACACACACAAATACATATATACAGACTGGGCCACAGCAACGCATGGCAGGGGACAGCTAGTATTTACATAAAACTAATTTAAGATAAGGCTGTCCAACTCTATTAAACCATTATTCTAACCTCCTTCTATGTAAATGTGCTGACGTAGCCTTCCAATAATAATGAGAGTGAAATACTAAATGTAATAAAATAATAATAGAGTAACATAATGGAAGTGTAATAATAAAGTAATAATAGAATAAAATAGTGTAATAATAAAAATGGAAAAATAATAAATAAGAGTAAATAATGAGAGTAAAATAATAAATGTAATAATAATAAAGAGTAAAATAATGTAAATGTAATAATAATAATAATAATAATAATAAATGGAGCAAAATAATAAATGTAATAATAACAACAACAATAGAGCGAAATAATAAATAACTTTGACTTGAGTATAAGCCAAGGGGGGCTTATACGCAAGGGCTGAAAAACTCAGCTTATACTCAAGTATATACGGTAAGTCCCATTGATGTAGCAAAGTGAGACTTGTAGTTGGATATTTAAAGTATCTGACCTGAAGTTCTCAAACATATTTGTTTGTCCCTTCTGCTGTTGTTACTTTTGGCCTATTGGATATTCTTTTTTTTCCTTCAAGTATAGGTTTACTGCTGTAAAGTTGAATATATAGTCATCCTTAAGCTGTCAGTAGGGCAGCATCTTTCTGAATGTCAAATAAAGAAGGTTGCAGTTTTTTTAGAGTGACATGAAGAGGGATCCAGAATTGGAGAGAGCTGCTTGTAGACAAAAATCATGGACCGTTGTTCTCTCACACAGCATCTACTTGAGCGATCGTGGTACGCCGTGACCGAGACCTGCCTTGCCTTCACAGTCTTCAGGGATGATTTCAGTCCCCGGTTTGTGGCCCTGTTCACCCTCCTTCTGTTCCTCAAGTGCTTCCACTGGCTGGCTGAGGATCGGGTGGACTTTGTGAGTACGAGAGATTAAAACGTTCTTACTGCTTAGAGCTGTTAGGATTTGGTTGCCTTGATTTTTCTGTTACAACCAAACAATGTAGTTTGTTTGTTTGTTTGTTTATTTTATTTACGACATTTATATGCCGCCCTTCTCACTCTGATTATTAGCATAGTACAATATCGCTATTATATATTACTATATTGTACTATACTATTATATTGTGATATTATTAGCAACTAGCTGTACCCGCCACACATTGCTGTGGCCAACCTTCCCTCCCTCCCTCGCTCCTTCCCTCCCTCTTTTTCTTTCCTTTTTCTTTCTTCCTTCTCTACCTGTTTCTTTCCTCCCTTCCTTTGCTCTTTGGTTCCATCCTTATTTGTATCTTTCCTTCCTTCCCTCTCTCTTTCCTTCCTTCTTTCACTTTTTTATTTCCTTCTCTCCTTCCTTCCTTCTCTACCTTTCTTTCTTTCCTTCCCTCTCTCAATTCCACCTTCTTTCCCTCTTTCTCTCCCTCCTTCTCGCCTTTCTTTCTTCCCCCTTTCTGTGTATGTGTTTTGTGTGTGTATATATGCATATATGTTTGTGTGTATATGTGTATATATGTATGTTTGTGCGTATACATTGTAATATATTTTTTAATTTTTGGCTTTTTAAGTCTCTTCTGCTCTGCTTTTCAGTATTTTTATGAGTGATGGTCACTTGTTGGCCTGATAGGTGTGTTGTGTCCAAATTTGATGTCAATTCGTCCAGTGGTTTTTGTGTTATGTTAATCCCACAAATGAACATTACAGTTTTATTTATATAGATATTAAATGTACTATAAAATATATAATTATAATATCATATTATTATTATTATTAGTAGTAGTAGTAGTAGTAGTATTATATTGTGTTACATTATAATATTATAAATAGTATATGTATATTTATATTATATTATATTATATTATATTACTAGCTGTACCTGCCATGCGTTGCTGTGACCAACTTTCCCTCCCTCTTTCTCTCCTTTCTTTCTCTCATTCCTTCCTTCCCTCTTTTTCTTTCCCTTCTTCCTCCTTCCTTCTCTGTTTCTTATCTCACTTTCTTTGCTCTTTGGTTCCTTCTTTCCTTGTCTCTTTCCTTCCTTCCTTCCCTCCCTCTTTCTATCTTCGGTTCCTTCTCTCCTTCCGTCCCTCTTTCACTTTTTTATTTCCTTTTCTCCTTCTCTACCTTTCTTTTTTTCCTTCTTTCTCTCCTTCCCTCCTTTTCCTTTCTCTCCCTCCTTCTCTCCTCCTTTCCTTCTCTACCCTTCTTTCTTTCCCTCCTTCTCTCCTTCCTTCTTTCTCTACCCTTCTTTCTTTCCTTCCTTCTCTCCTTCCCTCCTTCTCTCCTTCCTTCCTTCCGTGTATGTGTTTTGTATGTGTATATGCATATATGTGTGTATATATGTGTGTTTGTGTATATGTGTATATATATGTGTGTGTGTGTGGTTTTGTGCATGTGTTGTAATGTATTTCTTGTTTTTTGGCTTTTTACGTCTCTTCCGCTGTGTTTTTCAGTGTTTTTATGAGTGATGGTCACTCTTTGGCCTTAGAGGTGTCTTGTGTCCAAATTTGGTGTAAATTTGTCCAGTGGTTTTTGAATTATGTTAATCCCACAAATGAACATTACATTTTTATTTATATAGATATTATATTATATTATTAGCATAGCAGAGGAGACAAGGTGGAACTGTCCCCTGACCCCTTTCCTCTTCACTCTGGCCCAGAGCAGCAGTTGGTGCTGGGCGGAGTTTGTTTTGTGTAAACCGGGATCAAATAACTTTAAGGGTTTCAGCTTTGCCTACTTGAGATTCATGTGGGTGAAAGACGTTGTACAGTCTCTGCAAAGAAAACAGAGCACTGCGTAATGGGTGGGCTTGTAACATCCATCAATCTCAGTGACAGTCCCAACCATCTTGAAGGTCACAATTTCCCCATGTTTGTGATGGGAAGCAGAAGTAAACATGGCTAGTATTTAGGAAATATTTCACTTTCTACTTGACTTGCTCCACTAACAAGTGCAATATGACTTTGGGGTGTTTTTCTTTTTCTAGATGGAGAGAAGTCCTAACATTTCATGGCTCTTTCACTTCCGCATTGTTTGTAAGTATCAGCCCTTTTCTTCAGTCTTTCCTTCTCCATCTTGGTTTACTTTTCCCTTTGCAAAGTTCTCTGTTATTTCTCCAAAATTGTTATGAGACTTCTGGAGCCGTACATCTTAATTATGCAACATGTTTAGGACTCCAGCTTCCATTGGTCTCAGTCAGTATGGCTGGTAGTCCAGGATGATGGGCTTTTTATTCCACCAACATCTGGAGGGTCACAGGTTCATAGAATCATAGAGTTGGAAGAGACCTCATGGACCATCCAGTCCAACCCTATTCTGCCAAGAAGCAGGAAAATTGCATTCAAAGCACCCCCGACAAGATGGCCACCCAGCCTCTATTTAAAAGCCTCCAAAGAAGGAACCTCCACCACACTCTGGGGCAGAGAGTTCCACTGCTGAACAGCTCTCATATTGTACTATTATTAGCATAGTACAATATCGCTATTATATATTGTTGAGATTAACTTCACAATTCAGCAGCAGATCAGTTGCACAACTTCGGCGCTTTCCAGTAGCTTCTTCCTGCACAGTATTTTCAGGCAACTTCTCCCACAGCCTGCGGTCACTCTGGAACCTTTTACATACACTTGAGCACATGCCCGGCCATTGTAAGTTTTACCATTGTCTTTCCCCCAGTCTAGATGATATTACAGACTTACCACAGCACACAGTTATATCTTGTCTTAGCAGACAAGTTCTTTTAATTACATATAGCCTTTGACAAACAACATCACATCACAAGGAGAAATATACACTGTACATGACTTCCTTATATACAATTCTATACAATTATTTTTACACATAGCAATCTCTGATTGGTTCCCAACTCATTAACGTAACTCAGACCCAGGATTACATCATTCACAATCACCTGGACTAGGCCAGAACACATTCCCCAAATGAAGTTCTATATACAGTTAATGCATGATTCAGCATTTCCAATAGAATTATGACTCAGCTATATTACATTACAATACATTGTAAAAACGGACATATATTACTATATTTTACTATACTATTATATTGTGATATTATTAGTAATATTACATGTACTATAAAATATATAATTATAACATATTATTAGTAGTATTGTATTGTATTACATTATAATATAATATAATATAATCAGTTCTTCCTGATGTTCCGATGGAATCTCCTTTCTTGTAGTTTGAAGCCATTGTTCCACGTCCTAGTCTCCAGGGCAGCGGAAAACAAGCTTGCTCCCTCCTCCCTGTGACTTCGTCTCACATATTTATACATGGCTATCATGTCTCCTCTCAGCCTTCAGGTTAAACATGTCCAGCTCTTTCAGACGCTCCTCATAGGGCTTGTTCTCCAGACCCCTGGTCATTTTAGTCACCCTCCGATAGACACATTCCAGCTTGTCAATATCTCTCTTCAGTTGTGGTGCCCAGAATAGGACAGGCTAGACATGCCCAACTCTTTAAGCCGCTCCTCATAGGGCTTGTTCTCCAGACCCTTGATCATTTGAGTTCCCCTCCTCTGGACATATTCCAGCTTGTCAATATCTCTCTTCAGTTGTGGTACCCAGAATTGGACACAATATTCTAGGTGTAATCTAACCAAGGCAGAATAGAGCATGGGGAGCATGACTTCCCTGGATTTAGACACTAGATTCCTATTGATGCAGGTTCCAGATCTCCTCCCCCCATTGGGGAGATGGTGGTGGGGTATAAATAAATATTATTATTATTATTATTATTATTATTATTATTTAACTGTTTACTATATGAATTTCTGTTAGGAGGTTGTTAAAATATTGGGACTATGGTGGGTGAGTGGGCACTGTGTCCTCTGTGGTTTCTTCTTCTCTTGATCGTTCAATTTGCTCTTTTCAGCTTTAATGGTTCTCCTGGGCATCCTGGACTTCCTGTTTGTCAGCCATGCGTACCACAGCATCCTCACGCGGGGAGCCTCGGTCCAGCTGGTCTTTGGGTTTGAGGTCAGTGAGGGTGACTGTGTAGGACTGTACCATTAATGGTGGTTTCTTGGGATCCTTTTGTTGTGGCACGCATATTGCAGACCAGTGAACACATGCAAATAATGAACCAAAGGGACCGCAGGCAGGCATCACCTTTCTCTTTCTCCAGACATGGAATCACAGGACGTAATCTCTTTATCCCAGCCGATTAAACTTTCAAACTTGCTGATCAAAAGGTTGGTGGTTCAGATCTGAGAAGCGGAGTGAGCTCCCACTGTTAGGCCCAGCTTCTGCCAACCTAGCAGTTAGAATCATAGAATTATAGAGTTGGAAGAGACCTCATGGGCCATCCAGTCCAAGAATCAGGAGTTCGAAAACATGCGAATGTGAGTAGACTTTGGTGGGAAGGTAACCGCTCTCCATGCAGTCATGCCAGCCGCATGAACTTGGAGATGTCTATGGACAACGCTGGCTCTTTGGCTTAGAAATGGAGATGAACACCCCCCCCCCCCCCGAGTTGGACACGACTAGACTTAATGTCAGGGGAAAACTTTTACCTTTATCCTTCTCTGCTAAAGAGTGCTGCTTGCCTGCCAAGATTCAGTTTGAACCATAGCAGTGTCAAACTCTTTTCATTCTGTACTGTATGTGCATCCCCAGTCATGTGCCAGAACTGTTTTGGGGGTTGAAAAGTCAAATAGCCTGTCTACTGTTCAAAGAGAAAAATAAAGATATTTCACTCCAAAGTTCCTACCAAGCTCCTTACACATCGTATAAGTAGCTCTTTGTTTTCTGGCCCAGATTTTGGGTCACAAGCTTCATATCATCCCTCCTCCCTTCCATTAGACTATTGAGAAAGGGAAAACTTTAAGTTGAGGTTTCCCCCTACTTATTTATTTAAAGCTTTTTAAACTCTCCCTTAAAATATTATAACAACAACAATAATAAAGTGAATACCGTAAAAATATAATGCATCGCAGGAAAGAAAACTGTACTAATCTTGTTGTGTATCAAATAATAATAATAATAATAATAATAGACTTATGGATGAACATTAATAAATGTTAACATGCTGGCAGAACTGGCTTATGATCTGGGCGGGGAACCAAAAGAAGCCTTTCTATGGACAGTTGACAGCAAAATGGACAAGGAAAAAGCATGGCTGTAGCTCACAAATGGAACTTTGAAAAAGGAGACGGAGGGTCTGGTTCTTGCCGCCCAAGAACAAGCCATGAGAACAAATGCCATCAAAGCCAGAATTGAAAAGTTGATGACAGATCCCAAGTGTAGACTCTGCAAGGAAGCAGGTGAAACAATAGATCACATCCTCAGCTGCTGCATGAAGATTGCGCAGACAGACTACAAGCAGAGGCACAACACCGTGGCTCAGATGATTCATTGGAACTTGTGTCACGAATACCGTTTGCATGTGAAAAAGAACTGGTGGGATCACAAGCCGGAAAAAGTTACAGAAAATGAACACATCATACTACTATGGGATTTCCGAATTCAGACAAGACAGAGTTTTGGAGCATAATACTCCTGACCTCACAATCGTGAAAAAAACAAAAACAACGTATGGATCGTGGATGTTGCACCGGGATTGTGGCGCAGCTGGCTGAGTGTCAGCTGCATTAAGATCACTCTGACCAAAAGGTCATGAGTTCGAAGCCAGCCCGGGTTGGAGTGGGTTTCCAACCAATTGTGTGTAGCCTGTTGTCGACCTTTGCAACCCAAAAGACAGTTGCATCTGTCAAGTAGGAAAATAAGGTACCACCTTAAAGTGTGGGGAGGCTAAATTAACTGATTTATGAGGCCATAAAGAAGACTCCAGCAGAGCATTCCAGCGGGGAAGCATGCGGGGAATGCGGAAGTACTTCATCAGCGTCGCAGATGGACGATGAAAGTGACAGCTCCCCTAGTGGCCAGAAAAAGTTAAATAGCCTATGTGTATGTCTGTATATGTTCGTATGTCAAATGAATTGAATGTTTGCTATATATGTGTACACTGTAATCCGCCCTGAGTCCCCTGCGGGGTGAGAAGGGCGGAATATAAAAGCTGTAAATAAATAAATAATAATAAATCCTATGTGACAGCAGGATTGACGAGAAGCAACTGGAAAAACATGATATGAGGATTTAAAGATCAAACTGCACAAGGTGGTCCCAGTGGTAATCGGCACACAAAAGGGTGCAGTGCCTCAAAACCTTGGCCTGCACTTAAAAACAATCGGCGCTGGCAAAGTTACCATCTGTCAGCTGCAAAAGGCCACCCTACTTGGATCTGCATGCATTATTCGCAATACATCACATAGTTCTAGACACTTGGGAAGTGTCTGACGTGTGATCCAATACAACGTGTGATCTTGTTTGCTGTGGACTCATCTTGTTTTTCTAATAATAACAACAACAACAATAATAATAATAATAGATTATTATTATTGTTGTTGTTATTGTTATCCCCATCTGCAGTAAAGCCAGCATAGTGATTTTGTTTGCTGTGTACTAATCTTGTGCATCAAATAATAATAATAATAATAATAATAATAATAATAATAATAATATACTTATGGCTGAACATTAATAGATGTTAATGCGCTGGCAGCTCTGACATGATCTGGAGGGCAACGAGTTTTCTGTATTGCCTCCCACTTCACAACAGACAAATAAAAAGCAATATAGGAATAAAACATGTTTCAAAACACATTGAATCACTCTTTAATAATTCCTAAAAGCAGTGTTGTAGTGATGGTAGAATGGGGGGGGGGGGGAGGCCTTGTGAAAGACCCCCATCTTGCTGTCTGCCTTTTATGAGGATGGAGATAGGGCAGTGGTTCTCAATCTTCCTAATGCCACGACCCCTTAATACGCTTCCTCATATTATGGTGACCCCCAACCATAAAATTATTTTCATTGCTACTTCGTAACTGTCATTTTCTTGCTGTTATGAATAGTAATGAAAATACGGTTTTGCATTTTATGTAATTTATTTTTTGATTATCTGTTGTGTTCTTTGTGTTTATATTGCGTTTACTGTATTGATGGCCGTGGCCTTATGTAAGCCGCCTCAATTCTACTTGGGGGGATGGAGGCAGGGTATAAATAATGTTTATGATTATTATTATTATTATTATTATTATTATCTGATATGAAGGATGTATTTTCATACACTGGACCAAATTTGGCACAAATACCCAATACACCCAAATTTGAATACTGGTGGAATTGGGGGAGGGTATTGATTTTGTCCTGTGGGAGTTGTGATTGCTGGGATTTATAGTTCACCTACAATCAAAACGTATTCTGAACTCCACCAACGATGGAATTGAATCAAACTTGTCGCACAGAACTCCCATGACCAACAGAAAATACTGGAAGGGTTTGGTGGGCATTGACCTTGAGTTTTGGGAGTTGTAGTTCACCTACATCCAGAGAGCACTGTGGACTCAGACAATGATGGATCTGGACCAAACTTGGCATGAATTCTCAATATGCCTAAATGTGGGGTTTGGGGAAAATAGACCTTGACATTTGGGATTTGTAGTTGCTGGGATTTATAGTTCATCTACAAACAAAGAGCATTCTGAACCCTACCAACAATTGAATTGGGCCAAACTTCCCACACAGAACCTTCATGACCAACAGAAAATACTGTGTTTTCTGGAGGTCTTTAGTGACCCCTCTGACATCCCCTCGCGACCCCTCCAGGGGTCCCGACCCCCAGATTGAGAAACACCAGCAGGAGTTCTACCAGCTGATGTGAGGTTTTCTCTGTCACTCTTGCAGTATGCCATTTTGATGACCATGGTGCTCACTATTTTCATCAAGTACATCCTGCACTCCATTGACCTCCAGAGTGAAAACCCCTGGGACAACAAGGCGGTCTATATGCTTTATACGGAGCTCTTCACAGGTGAGGGAATCCGAGGAAGAGGCAAGTGGGAGAGAACTTGGGCCACTTATGTGATTTCAACAGAAATGTGTCTCAGGCAGCTTCTCCTCATGGGGGGCACCAATTTAACAGTTTGTGAACCCTCTTTCTCTTTTCCTAGGTTTCATCAAGGTCCTGTTGTATGTGGCCTTCATGACCATAATGATTAAAGTGCACACCTTCCCACTGTTTGCCATCCGTCCCATGTACCTAGCTATGAGGTAAGACAGGTTTTGGTTAACGTTGTGTGTGTTCAAGCACTGATGGAATCTAAGTTATTTGACCTGGATTGCATTCACGTAAAAACTTTTATGACAGGGTTTATAAGCTTTTTTAAATACTCTGTTTCCATAAAAAGGACAAAATCACCAGGCCGTTGCCCACAGTTTGGAAGAACAATTATAGAATCATAGAATCAAAGAGTTGGAAGAGACCTCATGGGCCATCCAGTCCAACCCCCTGCCAAGAAGCAGGAATATTGCATTCAAATCACCCCTGACAGATGGCCATCCAGCCTCTGCTTAAAAGCTTCCAAAGAAGGAGCCTCCACCACACTCCGGGGCAGAGAGTTCCACTGCTGAACGGCTCTCACAGTCAGGAAGTTCTTCCTCATGTTCAGATGGAATCTCCTCTCTTGTAGTTTGAAGCCATTGTTCCGCGTCCTAGTCTCCAAGGAAGCAGAAAACAAGCTTGCTCCCTCCTCCCTGTGGCTTCCTCTCACATATTTATACATGGCTATCATATCTCCTCTCAGCCTTCTCTTCTTCAGGCTAAACATGCCCAGCTCCTTAAGCCGCTCCTCATAGGGCTTGTTCTCCAGACCCTTGATCATTTTAGTCGCCCTCCTCTGGACACATTCCAGCTTGTCAATATCTCTCTTGAATTGTGGTGCCCAGAATTGGACACAATATTCCAGATGTGGTCTAACCAAAGCAGAATAGAGGGGTAGCATGACTTCCCTGGATCTAGACACTATGCTCCTATTGATGCAGGCCAAAATCCCATTGGCTTTTTTTGCCGCCACATCACATTGTTGGCTCATGTTTAACTTGTTGTCCACGAGGACTCCAAGATCTTTTTCACACGTATTATTAATTAATTCATTTATTTACATTATTTATATTCCGCCCTTCTCACCCCGCAGGGGACTCAGGGCAGATGTACACAGACATGGCGAACATTCAATGCCATAGACACGCAACACATATAGACAAACAGTCAGAGGCTATTTAACTTTTCTGGCCACCAGGGGAGCTGTCGCTTTCATTGTCCATCTGCAACACTGATGAAGTACTTCCGCATTCCCCGCATGCTTTGCTGGCGTCTTTTTTATAGCCTTGTAAATTAGTTAAATTAGCCTCCCCACACATAGGTGGTACCTAATTTTCCTACTTGACAGATGCAACTGTCTTTCAGGTTGCAAAGGTCAACAACAAGCTACACAATTGGTTGGAAGCTCACCCCGACCTGGGCTGGCTTCGAACTCATGACCTTTTGGGCAGAAGTGATCTTAATAATAATAATAATAATAATAATAATAATAATAATTTTTATTTTTACCCCGCCACCATCTCCCCAATGGGGACTTGGAGCCGCTTACATGGGGCCAAGCCTGGACAACATGTTACAGCAAAATAAAACCAGAACATCAACAACAAGCAACATCATCAAAATTACATAGGGAAAAAAGTATAAACACAGTAACAAAATAATATTCCAATAAACACAATCACAATAACAGTGGGAGGGCCACATGTACAGAATGAAATGATTAAAAGACTCTAATGAGATAAAAATAGGAGCAGGTTATTTGCAGGGAGCTCATAAAAACACTCAGCTAGCTGTGCCACGGTCCCGGTGGACACATTTATTATCTAGTTCACATATCTGGAATCTGATGCCATATCAACGGTTCCGGTCTGGCTTGCCTATCCGAATGTATCTCTCCTTAGGAACCCTTCTATTCTGCCTTGGTTAGACCACACCTGGAATATTGTGTCCAATTCTGGACACCACCATTGAAGAGAGATATTGACAAGCTGGAATGTGTCCAGAGGAGGGCGACTAAAATGATCAAGGGTCTGGAGAACAAGCCCTATGAGGAGCGGCTTAAAGAGCTGGGCATGTTTTGTCTGAAGAAGAGAAGGTTGAGAGGAGACATTATAGTCATGTATAAAATATGTGAGAGGAAGTCATAGAGAGGAAGGAGCAGACTTGTTTTCTGCTTCCCTGGAGACTAGGACGCAATGGAACAATGGCTTCAAACTACAAGAAAGGAGATTCCATGTGAACATGAGGAAGAACTTCCTGACTGTGAGAACCGTTCAGCAGTGGAACTCTCTTTCCCGGAGTGTGGTGGAGGCTCCTTCTTTGGAGGCTTTTAAACAGAGGCTGGATGGCCATCTGTTGGGGGTGCTTTGAATGTAATAGTCCTGCTTTTTGGCAGGGGTTTGGACTGGATGTTTGGCAGGGGTTTGGCAGGGGTTTGGACTGAGGTCTCTTCCAACTATGATTCTATCTAGGACTTTAAGATCGTCTGGGGAGGCCCTGCTCTCGATCCTGCCTTCCTCGCAGATACGTTTGGCAGGGACGAGAGACAGGGTCTTCTCAGCGGTGGCCCCTTGGCTATGGAATGCCCTCCTTTGGCTATGGAATGCCACGTTGTCCAAATGTCAAACCCAAAGATCACCGCCTCCCAAAGTAGTTACTCTACTCCCAACTCAAGAGCAGAAAATGGAATGTTGGTGGACAGGAAAAGAGATTTCAAGATGTGAGCTTAAAGCTAACCTTAAAACAGTGGCATAGACTACAGACGTCACATACAACTCCTGGAATGATTCCATCAGCGCTGCCTCCGGAAAATCCTGCAAATCTCTTGGGAAGACAAGCGGACAAATGTCAGTGTGCTGGAAGAAGCAAAGACCACCAGCATTGAAGCGATGGTTCTCCGCCATCAGCTCCGCTGGACCAGCCATGTTGTCCGGATGCCCGACCACCATCTCCCAAAGCAGTTGCTCTACTCCGAACTCAAGAACGGAAAACAGAATGTTGGAGGACAGGAAAAGAGATTGAAAGATGGCCTCAAAGCCAACCTTAAAGTCTCTGGCATAGAGACCGAGAACTGGGAAGCCCTGGCCCTTGAGCGCTCCAGCTGGAGGTCAGCTGTGACCAACAGTGCTGCGGCATTCAAAGAGGCACGAATGGAGGGTGAAAGGGAGAAATGTGCCAAGAGGAAGGCGTGTCAAGCCAACCCCGACCGGGACCACCTTCCACCTGGAAACCAATGTCCTCACTGTGGGAGAAGATGCAGATCAAGAATAGGGCTCCGCAGTCACCCACATATCCATCATTAGGACACTACAGTGGTAAGGTGGAGCCCCCAGTGACGCAGTGGGTTAAACCCCTGTGCCGGCAGGACAGAAGACCGACAGGTTGCAGGTTTGAATCCGGGGAGAGTGTGGATGAGCTCCCTCTGTCAGCTCCAGCTCCCCATGCGGGGACATGAGAGAAGCCTCCCAGAAGGATGATAAAACTTCAAAACATCTGGGCGACTCCTGGGCAACATCCTTGCAGACGGCCAATTCTCTCACACCAGAAGCGACTTGCAGTTTCTCAAGTCACTCCTGACACAACAAAAAAACAAACAAACTTGTAATGCCATCATATTTGGACAGCAAGGGATTGCCTAAGGTGTCATTCTTGGTTTATATCAAAAAACGAAACATTTACAAATTGACTTAGGAGTAAGAGGCTCTTTTAAAATAATTAATAATTTGTAATTAATAATTAGTTAGTGTATAACAAATTTAATGTTTTATTAGAACAGTTTTCCCCAGGTACATAAAACTTTCTTTTTCTTCTTTGAACCTGTTGTTCTCACACTCGTTTTTTGAGAGGTGTCAGTGAAATCTGAAATGAGCTTGGTGTTCCTTCCTAGCAAATGTTCTGACTTGTCTCTTGCTTCTGTCCATCCAGGCAATTCAAGAAAGCTGTGACGGACGCCATCATGTCCCGCCGCGCCATCCGCAATATGAACACCTTGTGAGTATTTGCTATGCCTTTTTTCACAGTGGACTCTGATGATTTCCTTTGGTTGACCAGCCATCTGAATGAACAGCTATGACAGCGGTTTTGTATGAAGGAACCAGTTAGGAAGGCCTAGGCAACCCAGCAGACAGTAATGGAACAAGTTGTTAATTGTGGGGGTTTCCTCAAACGTTGTTTTATTATATTTCAATCTTTATTGGAGCAGTAACTCACATCAATCAGAATTCCCAATTCCCTCTTATGGAAGACCCTTTCCCTTTCATCAGGTACCCTGATGCCACCCCAGAAGAGCTGCAAGCCATGGATAACGTGTGCATCATTTGCCGAGAGGAGATGGTGACGGGGGCAAAACGCCTGCCTTGCAACCACATCTTCCATACCAGGTGAACCCGCCTAAAGGATTTATTTATCGTGTCATCCGCAACCAGAACATTGTATTACATTTCTAACAGAACAAAACAAACAAACAGATAAAAAAAACACACCACACAAATTTTGCAAACTTGGTAGCTGATTAAATGTCTTTTGACCAGTATCTGGCCCCTTGGAGTGCCTCTGGTGTTGCCGCAAGAAGGTCCTCCATTGCGCATGTGGCAGGGCTCAGGTTACATTGCAGCAGGTGGTCAGTGGTTCACTCTTCTCCACACTCGCATGTCGTGGATTCAACTTTGTAGTCCCATTTCTGAAGGATGGCTCTGCATCTCAGTCTGTTCAGCGCCTTCCAAGTCGCCCAGTCTTCTGTGTGCCCGGGGGGTCTCTCATTTGGTATCAGCCATTGGTTGAGGTGCTGGGTTTGAGCCTGCCACTTTTGGACTCTCGCTTGCTGGGGTGTTCCAGTGAGTGTCTCTCTAGATCTTAGAAAACTATTTCTTGATTTAAGTCGTTGACGTGCTGGCTGATACCCAAACAAGGGATGAGCTGGAGATGTCTCTGCGTTGGTCCTTTCACTATTGGCTGCTACTTCCCAGCGGATGTCAGGTGGTGCAATACTGGCTAAGCAGTGTAAATTCTCCAGTGGTGTAGGGCGCAGACACCCTGTGATAATGCGGCATGTCTCATTAAGAGCCACATCCACTATTCTAGTGTGGTGGGATGTGTTCCACACTGGGCATGCATACTCAGCAGCAGAGTAGCATAGCGCAAGGGCCTAAAGGATGACTTGGTGTTATTTTGTAAAGCCCGCATTTTTAATACCCCCGAATGTGCCATGGTGGCTTTATACATGGAACAGTTATAACAATGGTTCCCAACTTTTTTTAAACCAGGGACCACTCACTCTCCAACATTAGTACCAAAAGAGTTACGAATCAGTTTTTGGTCAACTTTATCTTCGGTTTGGTTATTTGGGGTGCTGATTCAGAAAATTGGATTGGGTAGACCACATCAGCTCTAGTTTCTGATACAGAACATATACTATCCAGTAGTTTATTTATTTGCGACATTTATATTCCGTTCTTCTCATCCCGAAGGGGATTCAGAGTGGCTTACAAGTTATATGTACTTACAATCTATATAAATAAAAATGTAATGTTTGTTTGTGGTATTAATAGAACTCAAAAACCACAGGATGAATTGACACCAAATTTGGACACAAGACACCTAACAACCCAATGTATGTCCTTCGCTAAAAAAAAAAGATTTTGTCATTTGGGCGTTGTAGTTGCTGGGATTTATAGTTCACCTACAATCAAAGAGCATTCTGAACCCCACCGACAATAGAATTGGACCAAACTTTGCACACAGTTCTCCCATGACCAACAGAAAATACTGGAAGGGTTTGGTGGGCACTGTCCTTAGGTTTGGGAGTTGTAGTTCACCTACATCCAGAGATCACTGTGGACTCAAACAATGATGGATCTGGACCAAACTCTACACGAATACTCAATATGCCCAAATGTGAACACTGGTGGAGTTTGGAGAAAATAGAATCTTGACATTTGGGAATTGTAGTTGCTGGGGTTTATAGTTCACCTACAATCACAGAGCATTCTGAATCCCACCAGTGATAGAATTGGGCCAAACCTCCCACACAGAACCCCCATGTGGGCCACAGCAACGCGTGACAGGGGACTGCTAGCATGCATATATATATATATATATATATATATATATATATATATATATATATGCTCTGTGTATAATGAGTACCTTAAAAAAAAAGAACCAATGAACAAAATCACACCAAATTTGGCAACAAAACGTCTCACAACACAAGAAGTGACCATCACTCAAAAAATTATGATTCTGCCATTTGGGAGTTGTAGTTGCTGTAATTTATAGTTCACCTACCATCAAAGAGCATTCTGAATGCCATCAACGATGGAATTGAACCAAACTTGGCACACAGAACTCCCATGAGCAATAGAAAATACTGGAAGTGTTTGGTGGGCATTGACCTTGAGTTTGGGAGTTGTAGTTCACCTGCATCCAGAGAGCACTGTGGATTCAAAGAATGATGGATCTGGAGCAAACTTGGCACAAGCACTCAATATGACCAAATATGAACACAGATGGAGTTTGGGGGAAATTAACCTTGGCATTTGGGAGTTGTAGTTACTGGGATTTATAGTTCACCTACAATCAGAGCATTCTGAACCCCACCAACGATAGAATTGGGCCAAACCTCCCACACAGAACCCCCATGTGGGCCACAGCAACGCGTGGCAGGGGATGGCTAGTATATTATATTATAGTTGCCATCTGCTTGCCCACTTGGGAAGTGTTTGACTTGTGATTTTGTGATACGAAATCCAGCATATAGATCTCGTTTGCTGTGACATACTGTGTTTTTGTGTCAGTAAAATAATATTAATAATAATACTAATTTTCACACCAGTGTGAGTTTCTTGGGTTTAAAGGCAGAATAAGTA
The DNA here is from genome assembly GCF_037176765.1 of Anolis sagrei. Classification (NCBI taxonomy): domain Eukaryota; kingdom Metazoa; phylum Chordata; class Lepidosauria; order Squamata; family Anolidae; genus Anolis; species Anolis sagrei. The sequence goes on from NC_090032.1 coordinate 10,919,912, forward strand.
TAACAAATGCTGCCTCTTCCTTAGCTGCCTGCGGTCGTGGTTCCAGCGCCAGCAGACCTGCCCCACTTGTCGAATGGATGTCCTCCGCGCCTCCCTCCCCACTCAGTCTCAGGCTGCCCCCGAACAGCAGGACGGCGGGCAGCAGCAGCAGCCGCCCCATCAGACTCCACTGATCCCCCAGCCCCCAAACTGTAAGCAGTTGTTTCAGATGTATTGTCGAAGGCTTTCATGGCCAGAATCACTGGGTTGTTGTAGGTTTTTTCGGGCTATATGGCCATGGTCTAGAGGCATTCTCTCCTGACATTTTGCCTGCATCTATGGCAAGCATCCTCAGAGGTAGTGAGGTCTGTTGGGACTAGGAAAAAAGGGTTTATATATCTGTGGAATGAGCAGGGTGGGACAAAGGACTCTTGTCTACTGGAGCTAGGTGTGAATGTTTCAACTGACCACCTTGATTAGCATGTAATGTCCTGACAGTGTCTGGAGCAAACTTTTGTTGAGAGGTGATTAGATGTCCTTGTTTGTTTCCTCTCTGTTGTAATTTTATAGGTTTTAATACTGGTAGCCAGATTTTGTTCATTTTCATGGTTTCCTCCTTCCTGTTGAAATTGTCCCCATGCTTGTGTATCTCAATGGCTTCTCTGTGTAGTCTGACATGGTGGTTGTGAGAGTGCTCCAGCATTGCCCAGAAATGAATCAAGGAACATGAAAGGCACTGCAGACTACTTCAACCAGAGAAGTCAGCCATAGCAGAGCACCTGAGGAACCAACATGGACACAACATCTTATTTGAGAACACAGAATGCTGGACCACTCTCACAACCACCATGTCAGACTACACAGAGAAGCCATTGAAAATGTAGTCAATTTCAACAGAAAGAAAACCATGAAAATGAACAAAATCTGACTACCAGTATTAAAAAATTCTAAAATTACAACAGCACAACAACAGAGAGGAAACAAACAAGGACATCTAATCACCTCTCAACAAAAGTTTGCTCCAGGCACTGTCAGGCCATTATATGCTAATCAAGGTGGTCAGTTGAAACATTCACACCTAGCTCCTGCAGACAAGAGTCCTTTGTCCCACCCTGGTCATTCGACAGATATATAAACCCATTTTCCTAGTTCCAACAGACCTCACTACCTCTGAGGATGCTTGCCATAGATGCAGGCGAAACGTCAGGAGAGAATGCCTCTAGACCATGGCCATATAGCCCAAAAAAAACTGTTTCAGATGTGTTTTGAACGATTTACTTAACTACAGTATTTATATTCCGCTCTTCTCACCCCGAAGGGGACTCAGGGCAGATCAAAGAACATACATATGTGGCAATCATTCAGTGCCGTTTTATACACAAACAAGACAATTTATCTTTGTCAATAATTCTGATTTTCAGAAATCTCGGTTTGTTGTATTTCATGTATTTCTTTCCCTCCCTCTGCAGTTCCCCAAGGCATCCTGCCACCTTTTCCCCCAGGGATGTTCCCCCTGTGGCCTCCCATGGCTCCGTTCCCTCCAGTGCCTGGCGTTCAGCCACAAAACAATGCAGAAAATGCTTCAACGGCCGCTCCTTCCACATCAGGAGCCCAAGTAGCAGGTGAGAAATGCCTCGCAAGTCAGAGCACTTGGCAGGGCCGCACACTCACCTTGCCTGCTCTAGTGTGAACAGCCATGGTGCTTTGGTTGTGTCTTTTCCTTGGTTTGAGGCGAATGTTTCATGAATACTTTTTGAACTTTAAAAATGTTTTTTAATCTCAATGGTTTTAATGTCAATGGTTTGATGTTATGCTTCCACCAGGAACCTCAAGACCCAGGAGTGATTCAGCCTCCACTTCTGATGCTACAGCCTCCACTGGGACAGTTCCCGGTTTTCCCTTCCCTCCCCCTTGGATGGGGATGCCCTTCCCGCCTCTCTTTGGTAAGTTTTGGGACCCAAAGCTGCATAGCTGGATTTCAGAGAATGGGTTCTACAACAGAGGGGCTGTGTCACTTATTCTAGCCAAATACAAATAAAGGATGGTATGCTCATATGCTCATATAACAGCGCTCCATACAGTCATGCCTGCCACATGACCTTGGAGGTGTCTACGGACAACGCTGGCTCTTCGGCTTAGAAATGGAGATGAGCACCACACCCCAGAGTCAGACATGACTGGACTTAATGTCAGGGGACTACCTACCTATGCTCATATGTGGTGGAAATGTCTTAAAAGTAAAAATAAATGGGGGGGGGGGGGGAATAGTGGAAAATATTTTAAATACCACTCCAAGTGAATATAGGTAAAGTTAAGATTTCCCCTTGACATTAGGTCTAGTTGAGTCCGACTCTGGTGCTGCACATCTCCATTTCTAAGCTGAAGAGCCGGCGCTGTCCGTAGACTCCTTCTAGGTCATGTGGCCAGTATGACTGCATGGAGCGCCGTTATCTTCCCACAGAAGCGATACCTATTGATCGACTCATGTTTGCATGTTTTCGAACTGCTAGGTTGGCAGAAGCTGGGACTAACAGCGGGAGCTCACCCCGCCTTATGAATTTGAACTGCTGACTTTCCGGTCAGCAAGTTCAGTAACTCAGTGGTTTAACTCGCTGCGTCCTCATGGCCCCTCTCAAGTGAATATAGAACTGATATTAATGGGAGTATTAGGGAATAATAAGATCAATACAAAAGAACAGGACCTTTTAAAATTTTGATTCTAGCAAGACAGACAGTGATAGCATGGAAAAGAAGGAATTATGGAAAATTGGAACAACTATATTTATGATCAGGTCCAACTGAAATTATAACATATGTAACGTCCCTCCGGGGAGATAGGACTGAATATAAATGAAGCATTATTATTATTAATAATAATAATAATAATAATAATATTAATATTAGTATTATTAGGAGTATTGGTCTCACGAATCCCTCTTACAGTGCCGAGGCTTATTAAATATGGTTTTCTGTGGGTGAGCAGATGGCGACTTCTGGACGCGGCATATGTTCTGTATCAGAAACCAGAGCTGATGTAGTCTATCCAATGCAATTTTCTGAATCAGCACCCCAAATAACCAAACCAAAAACTAATTCATAACCCTTTTGGTACTAATATACCGTATATACTCTAGTATAAGCTGACCCGAATATAAGCCGATGCACCTAATTTTACCACAAAAAACTGGGAAAACGTATTGACTCGACTATAAGCCGAGAGTGGGAAATGCAGCCGCTACGAGTAAATTTCAAAATAAAAATAGATACCAATAAAATTAATTGATGTTTTTGAATATTTACATTAAAGTGTCATTTGAGATTAAGACTGTCCAACTCAGATTAAATAATTATTCTAACCTTCTTCAGTGTAAATGTACTTACTGTATATACTCAAGTATAAGCCTAGTTTTTCAACCCTTGTTTTAAACTGAAAAAGTCCCCCTCGGCTTATACTCGAGTCAAGGTTATTTATTATTTTATTCTGTCATTATGATTATTATTATTGTATTTAGTATTTTACTCAATTTATTATTATTGTTGTTGTTATCATTTTACTTTATTATTACATTTATTAATTTATTTTATAAGTGTTATCATTAAATTTATTATTTAACTCTATGATTGTTATTATTCCATTTATTATTTAACTCTATTATTATTCTATTTATTATTTTACTGTCTTTATTATTATTGCAAGGATACGTAAACACATTTACATTGAAAAGGGTTAGGGCAGTCTTATCTTAAATTACAATTTTATATAAATATTCAAAAAACATTTAACCTACTGATGCCTCAATTAATGTAATTTTATTGGTATCTATTTTCATTTTGAAATGGACCAGTATCTTCTGAATTCTCACCCTCAGCTAATACTTGAGTCAATCCGTTTTCCCAGTTTTTGTAGTAAAATTAAGTGGCTCGGCTTATATTTGGGTCGGCTTATACTCGAGTATATACGGTACGTATCCTTCCAACAATAATAGAGAAAAATAATAAATGTAATAATAATAATAATAATAATAATAATAATAGAGTAAAATAATGGAAATGCAATAATAACAGTAATAATAGAGTAAAATAATAAATGCAATAACAATAATAAATAGAGTATTAAATGTAATAGTAATAATAGGGCAAAATACTGTAAATGTAATAATAATCGAGTAAAATACTACATGAAATAAAAATAATACTAATAACAGAGTAAAATAATAAATAACCTTGACTCGAGTATAAGCCGAGGGGAGCTTTTTCAGCCTAAAAAAGGAGGCTGAAAAACTAGGTTTATACTCAAGTATATACAGTAACTGCTTTGCCTGCGATCTGGTTTATTTCTTGCACATAGCCACCTCTCTCCTTTTCCCCCCTCAAAGGCTTCCCTCCGATGCCAGTGCCTCCCTCTGGGTTTGCAGGGCTGACAGAAGAAGAACTGCAAGCCATGGAAGGCCACGAACGGCAGCACTTGGAAGCCCGGCTCCAGTGCCTGCAGAACATCCACACTCTTCTCGACGCAGCCATGCTGCAAATCAACCAGTACCTCACCGTGTTGGCGACTATCGGGTAAATTATCCTTACAAGTTATGTAATGCAGATAAGGAGAAACACGAAACAGAAGTGGAAACCTCTTCATACTTCCCTCTTATACATGCTGGCTTTATGCGTCCTTCCCTCCAAACCTCTCCAGTATTTTACGTTGGGCTTTATTCCCCCCCCCCCCCCCCCAAATACCTTTTTCATTGCTATCTTATCCAGAATTTTATCATTTTATGTCCTGCATTTGGCCTGCCCACTGTGTTTGATTTTCCATTATATTATTTAGCACTGTTTATTTGACCTGATTGGTTTATTTATTATATTGTGATGTCATTTTGTTGTTTATATTTTATTTTGCTGTAATGTACCTCTGGGCTTGGCCTCATATAATCTACTCCGAGTCCCCTTTGGGGAGATGGTGGCGAGGTATAAATAAAGTTTATTATTGGGTTGTTGTAGGTTTTTTCGGGCTATATGGCCATGGTCTAGAGGCATTCTCTCCTGACGTTTCGCCTGCATCTATGGCAAGCATCCTCAGAGGTAGTGAGTTCTGTTGGAACTAGGAAAAAAGGGTTTATATATCTGTGGAATGAGCAGGGTGGGACAAAGGTCTCTTGTCTGCTGGAGCTAGGTGTGAATTTTTCAACTGACCACCTTGATTAGCATATAATGGCCTGACAGTGCCTAGAGCAAACTTTTGTTGAGAGGTGATTAGATGTCCTTGTTTATTATTATTATTATTATTATTATTATTATTATTATTATTATTATTTGAAACACCACAAGATGAGTCCACAGCAGACACTGCTGGCTGTTGTATTGGATCACTCGTCGGGCACTTCCCAAGTTTCTAGGACTGTGTGATGTATTGGCTAATAATGCACGCAGATCCCAGGTGGCCGTTTTGCAGCTGGCAGATGGTAATCTTGTCAGCGCCATTTGTTTTTAAGTGCAGGCCAAGGTCTTTAGGCACTGCGCCCAGTGTGCCGATCACCACTGGGACCACCTTGACTGGTTTGTGCCAGAGTCTTTGCAGTTTGATCTTTAAATCCTCATATTGTGTCAGCTTTTCCTGTTGTTTCTCTGCAATCCTGCTGTCACCTGGGATTGCGACATCGACAGTCCAAACTTTGTTTTTTAACAGGATTGTGAGGTGAGGAGTGTTGGGCTCCAGAACTCTGTCTGTCTGAATTTATTATTATTATTATTATTATTATTATTATTATTATTACTTACAGTATTTATACTCTGCACTTCTCACCCTGCAGGGGACTCAGGGTGGATTACAACGCACATTTTCATGGCAAACATTTAAAGCCATAGATATACAACATATATAGACAGACACAGAGGCTCTTTGATTATAGGTGAACTATAAATCCCAGCAACTACAACTCCCAAATAACAAAATCATAATGTTTTGAGTGATGGTCACTCCTTGTGTTGTGAGACGTTTTGTTGCCAAATTTGGTGTGATTTTGTTCCTTGGTTCTTTTGTTTTTAAGATACTCATTACACACAGAGCATTTTCTGTGTTCGTTGTCATGGATATCTGTGCATGTTACACTTACACACTACTAACTAGCTGTGCTACAGCCCGGTCATGGTGGGTATGTGCCAGGCTTGGGCCCGATCAGTCATTGATTGGAGTCATACGGCTCTTTGGGTGTGGGGTGAACTACAACTCCCACCATCTGGGTTTTCTTGGATTGTAACAAAGACTATCCCAGAAGGAGATGAACTCTCTTCCTTTCAAAGGGAGGGTGGATGGCCATGCTGTCGCACGCTGGGCCTGTACAAAAGACTGCAGACAGGACATAAATTCTGTGTGCCTAACGGGACGCTGGGCTGCCTCAGATTAAAGGCCTTTGGATTTCTTTAAACAGAGTCTTTAGATTGCTTAAAGGTTCAACAAAGTTCTTTATTATTGAAATCAAACAAGTACTTCAAGGCTTTCTTAATAGTCTATTGGCTCTCTCTCCAATCTTGTCCACAGGGGACAGGCACTATCTTCATAACTGTATTTTGACTAATGGGGAAATTCTTAACCTCTTATCTGGGCAGTCTGTCTTTGCCTCTGTTGGCGTGGAGCCCCTGCACCCGGTACCAAGTGCTTTTGGCTGCTGCAAGTGGCCCTTACCAAACAGAGTCTTTTGTAGACTTCCAGGGGAAAAGAAGGTGTTCAGGTTTCAGTGATGGCTGGCTGAAGCGCTGTGGGACTGGATTCCCTCAGCAAAGGAGCTGTAAGGCTGTAAAATCCTCAGCAAAAGAGCTGTGCTGAGACTGTATCTCTCTGGCCAAGCTATGGGGCTGTATATCTCCCCGGCCAAGCTGTAAAAGACAAAGCTTTCTACAGGAGCTCCTGGTTTTATGTCCTGTATGAAAGACTTCTCTGTGTGGACTGACCCAAAATGGCTCCTATTCCCTCCAAAACCCAAAAAGGGGGCGGGACCAGGGAACCTAATGATAATTGACAGGTCATAGATCCAATAAAAGCAAATTAAGGAAAGCCATCTAACTGCAAAGGCATAGAACTTAAAAATGCATGCAGTAATCAACAAATAGCAAGATAAACTGGAGCTCCTGGTGCGGCTGTACCGGTCTCTCAAGGGTCATGAAACTTTGATCTCTCAAGGCTTGACATGTTACTCTGCACCCTTTTCCCCCCCTTATAGGACACCTCGACCCGCACAGCCCCCAAGCGCTCCACCCCCCTCGACGTCCCCTCCAAAGACCCCCAGCCCTGAGCCCGACTCCACTGAGCCCACCACTGTCTTCCAATCTGCAGAGAGCGCCTCTTCATTGCCAGCAGAGACAGAGGCATCAAGCCAAGCAGGTAAGTGGAGCCTCTTAGTTTGGTAACATGTCCTGTTTGGGCCTCCAGTGTCGCCCTTTTCATAAACTCTCGTCCATCACTTTCCTTTTTCATATTCTGAACCATGGTCATTCTGTAGATATTATACGTGATTTATCTCACCCTTCTGTAATTCCTAAGTTCTGAGCATTACAATTCAAAAAGGATATTGAAAAGCTGGATTGTGTCGATAGAAGGGTCACCAAAGCTGATCACTTTGGAAACCAATATTTAATAAATACGGTATTTACAATAAATACAATTTATTTACAATACATTTATTTACAATAAATACAGTATTTATATTCCGCCCTTCTCACCTGCAGGGGACACAGGGCGGATTACAATGTACATATACATGGCAAACATTCAATGCCAGAGACACCACATATATAAACACTCAGAGGCTATTTAATATTCCAGCTTCTGGCCACCAGGGGAGATGTCGCTTCACCGTCCATTTGTGACACAGATGAAGTATTTCCTCATTCTTTGCATACTTTGCTGGAGATTTTTATGGCCTCGTAAATTAGTTAAATTAGCCTCACCACATAAGTGGTACCTAAATTTCCTACTTATCATAGAGTGGGACTATCCAGTCCAACCCCCTGCTAGGAAGCAGGAATATTGCATTCAAAGCACCCCTGACAGATGGCCATCCAGCCTCTGTTTAAAAGCTTGGAGAATCTGTGGTTGCCGCATATTGTGGGGGGAGCTCAAAAATGCCAGTGGCCATGTCCCTGCTGTATGCAGCTACTATATGAAAGCATTAACGGCGACGCTGTACAAGCACGGCAGAAGAAAATCCATTCATCAGGATTCGTGGACTTTATGCGTTCCCAATTGTGAGGCACCTACGAGGGTTGAATAAAAAATATTCTGGCGTATAAGTGCGAAATCTGAGAGGCAGAGAAGGAGGGACAGTAATAGGAAAATTACCAAATTGAAATCAAATCTGATGTTTTTAAAATTTTATTTGGTGTGCGTTGCAAGAGGGGTAGTCTTATACGGTGAGTATATCCCAAACTCTATATTTTACCTGGAAAAGTTGGAGGTTGTCTTATACGCCCAGTCGTCTTATATGCCGGAATATGTTTTATTCAACCCTCGTAGGTGCCTCGGCTTATACTCGGGTCAGCTTCTACCTGAGTATATGCGGTAATATAATATAATAATATAATATAATATAATATAATATAATATATAATGTATTGTATATACATATAATATTTATATTATAATGTAATGCAATATAATACTAATAATAATAATATGATATTATAATTATATATTTATATTACTAATAATATTACAGTATAATTGGTATAGTACAATATAGCAATATTTAAAAGTGATATTGTACTATCTTAATAATATATTATATGTGTATATACCTTGTAAGCTGCTCTGAATCCCCTTCGGAGTGAGAAGGGCGGCATGTAAATGTCATAACTAAATAATAAAATAAATAAATATGAAAAACAAAGCCCAGTTCAATGTATTGTCGAAGGCTTTCGTGGCCGGAATCACTGGGTTGTTGTAGGTTTTTCCGGGCTATATGGCCGTGTTCTAGAGGCATTTTCTCCTGACGTTTTGCCTGCATCTATGGCAAGAATCCTCAGAGGTAGTGAGGTCTGTTGGAACTAGGAAAAAGGGTTTATATATCTGTGGAATGACCAGGGTGGGACAAAGAACTCTTGTCTATTGGAGCTAGGTGTGAATGTTTCAACTGTCCACCTTGATTAGCAGTTGATAGCCTGGCAGTGCCTGGGGCAATCTTTTGTTGAGAGGTGATTAGATGTGTCTGATTGTTTCCTCTCTATATATTGTCAGAGGCTTTCGTGGCCGGAATCACTGGGTTGTTGTAGGTTTTTCCGGGCTATATGGCCATATTCTAGAGGCATTTTCTCCTGACGTTTCGCCTGCATCTATGGCAAGCATCCTCAGAGGTAGTGAGGTCTGTTGGAAGTAGGAAAATGGGTTTATATATCTGTGGAATGACCAGGGTGGGACAAAGGACTCTTGTCTGTTGGAGCTAGGTGTGAATGGTTTTTTTCAGAGGTAGTGAGGTCTGTTGGAAGTAGGAAAATGGGTTTATAGTAGGCTTGGGCAATCCATGGTTCTAAATGGTTCTAAAGTACTTACAAAACTAAGGTTCTGGTGGTGAAAATTTCAGAACTCTAACAAAACTTTCAAAATTTAATTATTATTTCATTATTGGTGATTTTAATGACAGAACCAATTAGGAACTGCCATTTATTATGAAATTTTGAGAGTTTTGTTAGAGTTCTGAAATTTTCACCACCAGAACTTTAGTTTTGTAAGTACTTTAGAACCATTTAGAACCATGGATTGCCCAAGCCTAGTTTATAGATATATAAACCCATTTTCCTACTTCCAACAGACGTCACTACCTCTGAGGATGCTTGCCATAGATGCAGGCGAAACGTCAGGAGAAAATGCCTCTAGAGCATGGCCATATAGCTCGGAAAAACCTACAACAACCCAAAGCCCAGTTCCTTGAAAGAACTTCAAACAGCTTTGGGCCATATGGACTAGAAACTTGTTGCTAAAAAACCCAAACAGGTTCAAGTATGATTTTTCCCTCCCGCTTCTTACGGATGTTGCCTTTTGTCCTTTCAGGTCCCCTCTTGGAGGGCGGTGCCGAAGGTTACACAGAGCCCTCCTCTGACCACAAACCGGACGGAGAGAACTCTTTGCTGCCGGAGGAGCCAGACACAGCGGAGCTGCGCCGGCGCCGGCTCCAAAAACTAGAACTGCCCTCGCCCTCTTCCCATTGATAGCCCTGCAGCCCCCATGGAGCGAGCCTTGCCCTATGCCTGATGAGTTAAATCATTTAAGGAAATAATAATAAATAGTAAGAAGAAATGCAGCATTCAGTGGAAGGGACAGGACGAACGAGACTGGGCATTTTAAAACTTTTGCACCATCAAGTGCCAATGTGGATGCGAAGACTGCTGGGGGCGCAGATTACCAGGACAGGAAGGGGGATGTGGTTGAGATGCCTTGGTTTATATGTCGGAGGAGGAAACCACGGCGCTGATCCTGTCGCAGCAAGATGGGGGCAACGATCCTTTTTGTATCTTGATCTCGACTGGGCAGACATTCATACTCCACAATACAGCCCTCCAAAAGGTCTTCCTTCCCTTCTTCCTGGCTTGGGATGCCATCTCAACAGCAAGGAAGCATTGACGGGAATAAACAGGGTGCGGGTGGCTTCTTCTACACAGATTTCTGTTACTTTAGTTCTCTAGTTTTATGGTTAGATTATTATTATTTTTTCTTGTTTCTTTCCTAAGCAAAAGTTGGGAGGGAAAGGAAGGAGCTCCGTGAGTTCTCTTCCCAAGTGAAAGAGTTTGGCGTCCGCCATAAGCTTGGGCTTGACTTCTTTCTGGCCGCTTTTTTTGAGCCGAAACTAGCAAAAGGCATAGGCAGCAGCACTTTTCATGACTGGAACCTCCTTCAAAAGAAGAGGGGGCTCTTTCTTTCAAGAGGATCAAGGGAAAGGCTTTTGTTATTTCACGAGCTTGTCGGTCCTCTCTCTTCGTGGAAATGGCTTGTTTTGCAATGTATTAAACATGAAGAATCCTCCCGAAAGTACGAAAAGGGAAAGATTGGGGAGTCTGTGGTATGTTGTGTCAAAATTGATTTGTTGGATGGAAGCGTTGTGTGGTCTTGGGTGGCATCCAGAACGTAATGCATCCATATTTTCTTCTTTTCTGGAAGACTGGGATGAGATGAATCTTGAATGTAACTGCAAACTGGTCCATAAACCTGATGGTTTCAAACCAAACATTGCATTGTGAGATCGCAGAGATATGAGAACCTTGTGCCGTGATCCCAAGCATTGCCGTAGATTTCTCTCTCTTCATGGAAATGGCTTGTTTTGCAATGTATTAAACACAAATAACCCTCCTGAAAGTAGGAAAAGGTAAAGTTTGGGGAGTCTGTGGTATGTTGTGTCAAGTTTGATTTGTTTGGATGGAAACATTATGTGGTTTTTGGTGGTATCCAGAGCGTAATGCATCCATATTTTCTTCTTTTCTGGAAGACTGGGATGAGATGCAAGTTGGATGCAACTGCAAACTGGTCCATATACCCGATGGTTTCAAACCAAACGTTGGTAGACAGGCATTGGATTGTGAGATCGCAGAGATACGAGAACCTCGTGCTGTGATCCTTTCTAGAGGGCTTGGATGAGATGAATGTTGAATGTAACTGCAAACTGGTCCATAAACACGATTGTTTCAAACCAAACATTGGTAGGCTGGCATTGCATTGTGAGATCGCAGAGATATGAGAACCTTGTGCCGTGATCCTAGCATTGCCGTAGACTTGGACTCAACTTCTTTCTGGTCACTTTTTGAGCCAAAACTGGCAAAAGGCATAGGCGGCGGCACTTCTCATGACTTGAACCTCCTTCAAAAGAAGACGTGGCTCTTTCTTTCGATGGGATCAAGGGAAAGGTTGTTGTTATTTCAACCAGACGTGCTCCGGAGTTTGTCGGTCCTCTCTCTTCATGTTTTGCAATGTATTAAACACAAATAACCCTCCCGAAAGTAGGAAAAGGTAAAGATTGGGGAGTCTGTAGTATGTTGTGTCAAGTTTGACTTGTTTGGATGGAAACATTATGTGGTCTTGGGTGGCACCCAGAGCGTAATGCATCCATATGCCGGTCTACCAACATTTGGTTTGAAACTATCGGGTTTATGGGCCAGTTTACAGTTACATCCAACTTGCATCTCATCCCTGTCTTCCAGAAAAGAAGAAAACATGGAGAATAAAAGAATAAAATCCATATTTTCTTCTTTTCTGGAAGACTGGGATGAGATGAATGTCGGATGCAACTGCAAACTGGTCCATAAACCCGATGGTTTCAAACCAAACGTTCCATCAGGTCGACTGGTTGTTGTAATTTCAACCAGATGTGCTCCCGAGCTTGTTGGTCCTCTCTCTTCATGGAAATGGCTTGTTTTGCAATGTGGGTCCCATGTTTTGGCCTAAAACTCCCAGAAATCCCAGCCATTTACCAGCTGTTAGGATTTCTGGGAGTTGAAGGACAAAACATCTAGGTCAGTGGTTCTCAACCTGGGGTCTCCAGATGTTTTGGGCCTTTCCTGTCCTGTCTGTCTCTCCTCCTTCCCTCCCTCTATCTCATTCCATTTTTCCTTTCCACCCTTTCATCCTTTGTTCTTTCCTCCCTCTCTCCCTTTCTCCTTCCTTCCTTTCCTTTTGCCTTTCCTTTTCTCTTCCTTCCTTCTTTTTTCCTTCCTCTTTCCCTTCCTTCCCTTCCACCTCTTTCCTTCCCCTTCCCCTGTCTTCTCCTTCTTTCTCATTTCATCCTTCCTTTCCACCCTTTCATCCTTTGCTCTTTCCTCCCTCTCTCTCTTTCTCCTTCCCTTCCCTTTTATCTTTCTTTCCTTCTCTCGGTCCTTTATGCTTCCCTCCCTTTCTTCCATCTATCCTTCTCTTCATCCCTTCCTTCTCTTTTTCCTTCCTTCCATCCTTCCCTTCTACCTCCCTCTTTCTCCTTCTATCCTTCCCTTCCACCCTTTCGTCCTTCCTTCCCTCCCTCCTTCCCTCTACAGATTTCTCCTTACATCCTTCCTTTCCACCCTTTCATCCTTTGCTCTTTCCTCCCTCTCTTTCTCCTTCCTTTCCTTTCCTTTTGTCTTTCTTTCCTTCTCTCGTTCCTTAATTCTGACAGAGATTGACGATACCCAGCGGAAGGGAAGCTCGATCAAGCAGACACTGAGTTGCAAAATAAGGACTCTGCAGGCTTTGAGTTACAAAAGAAACTAAGTTTATTAAGTACATACAACAGACACGTCTTTCTACAGCGAGCTACAATTCAGGAAAAACAACAAAGAACTAGTCAAAACTGAAAGCCTCTTCACATGTGCTTATCTTCGCTTGCTGAGACTGGCTACTCCCTTCTGTTCTCAGCAAGAACAAACCTGATCTTGCTTTTTCAAGTTCACTTAATCACAGCCTCAAAGTATAAACATTTCTGCATGGCATTTTCAAATCACAGTGGCATCCATCTTGGCAATACATAGAAGCACATTGAAAAACACTAAATTAATCCTGACATTTCTCCTTCCATCCTTCCTTTCCACCCTTTCATCCTTTGCTCTCTCCTCCCTCTCTTTCTCCTTCCTTTCCTTTCCTTTTGCCTTTCTTTCCTTCTCTCGTTCCTTTATTTTTCCCTCCCTTCCTTCCATCCATCCTTCTCTTCATCCCTCCTTTTTCCTTCCATCCTTCCCTTACTTCCATCCTTCCTTTCCAGCTCCCTCTTTCTCCTTTCATCCTTCCCTTCAATCCTTTCATCCTTCCTCCCCTTTTTCCTCCCTCCTTCCCTCTCTGGATTTCTCCTTCCATCCTTCCCTTCCACCGTTTTGTCTTTGCCTCCTCTCTTTCCCCATTCCTTCCCTTCCACCTCCCTCTTTCTCCTTCCATCCTTCCACCTTTTCATCCTTCCTTCCCTCCCTCTTTCCTCCCTCCTTCCTTCTCCAGATTTCTCCTGATTTCTCCTTCCATCCTTCCTTTCCACCCTTTCATCCTTTGCTCTTTCCTCCCTCTCTTTCTCCTTCCTTTCCTTTTGTTTTTTTTCCTTCTCTAGTTCCTTTATTCTTCCCTCCCATCCATCCTTCTCTTCATCCCTCCTTTTCTTTTTCCTTTCATCCTTCCTTTCCTTCCATCCTTCCTTTCCACCTCCCTCTTCTCCTTCATCCTTCCTTTTCATCCTTCTCCTTTTTCCTCCCTCCTTCCCTCTCCAGATTTCTCCTTCCATCCTTCCCTTCCACCGTTTTGTCTTTCCTTCCTTTCTTTCCTCATTCCTTCCCTTCCTTCCTTTTGTCCTTCCTTCTCTGCCATTCTATAGGTCACAGTCTGGCCTTCGATTATTTCCACTTTTTCATGAATGCATGTTTCATAGTTTGGGAGGAACCAAATCTCGAGACGAAAAGTTAATGCCTTTCATATCACTCTGAAGCCAGGTAGCCATCTTTCTTGAATTTCAAAGCTTCCCCTTCCCATCGCAAGAGCCAGTTTCCTTCATCCTTCCGTTTTTGTCTGTTTGAATGTGGCTAGCTTGAATCGCTGTTGCCTTTTGGCTGCTTCCATTATTTATTCCCTTTCATTGCAGGCATTTCCGCAACACATCCTCCCTTAAGAATTTATTTTCCATTTTTTTTCAATGTCTTAAGACGAAAGCAATAGCCCGAAACTCCTTTCCTGGATTTCCCATCAAGCTTAACTCTCGGCGATGAAAGTCTGTGATGACACAGAGAAAGGCAGGGTTTCGTTCTGATAGTTTTGTTCCTGGTTTTTTTTCCCCTCCCAAAGTAAACATTGTTTTCAGAATTTCTCTGCAGGGAGAACAGAACTTCGAGAAGAAAGAAGAATCTTAACTTTTGTTCTAACCTTTGCAAGGAAAATGTTTTCCACGTCGATCCATGAGAGGCTGTCGACCTCTCGTGTTCCTCTCATGGAGGTGAAGGAAGTTCTGGGTAATTATTTAATTGTTTGTAAATACTGTATAATTTTTAATAGCTTGGATTGTGTATATACAGCAAATAAAAAAACCTTGCGTTAAAACAGCGTTTCTGAACCTGGGGGTCGCGAGGGGGTTTCAGAGGTTTCCCTTGACTCCACGGTGCTGAACAATTTCAGACCGATCTCCAACCTTCCTTTCTTGGGTAAGGTGCTGGAGCGGGTGGTTGCCTCCCAGCTCCAGGGCTTTTTAGATGACATCAACTACCTAGATCAGTCACAGTCTGGTTTCAGGCCTGGTCATGGTACCGAGACAGCCTTGGTCGCCTTGGTGGATGACCTCCGTAGAGAGCTGGACAGGGGGAGTGTGACCTTGTTGGTTCTCTTGGACATCTCAGCGGCTTTCGAAACCATCGATAATGGTATCCTTCTGGGTCGGCTCTCTGGGATGGGTCTCGGGCACGGTTCTGTCGTGGCTCCGGTCCTTCCTGGAGGGATGAACCCAGATGGTGAAGCTGGGAGATGCCTGCTCGGACCCCTGGCCTTTGAATGTGGGGTCCCGCAAGGCTCTATTCTGTCTCCCATGCTTTTTAACATCTACATGAAACCACTGGGAGAGGTCATCCGGAGTTTTGGAGTTAGGTGCCACCTCTATGCAGATGAAACACAACTCTACTACTCCTTTCCACCTAACTCCAAGGAGGCCTCTCAGGTGCTGGACGAGTGCCTGGCCCTGTGTCTATCTGGATGAGGAGGAACAAGCTGAAGATCAATCCCGACAAGACAGAGGTCCTTCTGGCCGATCATAAACCTGACCGGGGTATAGGGTGGCAACCTGTGCTGGACGGGGTTACACTCCCCCTGAAGCCACAGGTCCGCAGTTTGGGAGTCCTCTTGGATTCATCGCTTACGCTTGAGGCTCAGGCGTCGGCGGTGTCTGGGAGGGCTTTCGCACAATTGAGACTTGTGCGCCAACTGCGACCGTACCTCGCGAAAGCTGATCTGGCCGGGGTGGTCCATGCCTTGATCACCTCCAGATTGGACTACTGCAATGTGCTCTATGTGGGGCTGCCCTTGAAAATGGCTCGGAAAGTCTAACTGGTCCAACGAGCAGCAGCCAGGATGCTATCTGGGGCTCCTTAAAGAGAGAGGTCAACCCTCCTGTTCAAGGAGCTCCACTGGCTGCCGTTTATTTTCCGAGCCCAATTTAAGGTGCAGGTGCTTACCTACAAAGCCCTGAACGGTTTGGGACCAGCCTACCTGCGTGACCACATCTCAGTCTACGAACCCACGCGTTCACTTTGGTCATCTGGAGAGGCCCTGCTCGTGATCCCGTCTGCGTAGCAAGTGCGTTTGATGGGGACACGAGACAGGGCCTTTCCGTGGTGGCCCCCCGACTCTGGAACACTTTCCCCAAAGATCTTAGACAGGCCCCTACACTGGCAGTCTTTACAAAGAACTTGAAGACCTGGCTGTTCCGATGTGCCTTCCCAGAATAGGAATCTCCAATACCAAGTCCCATGAGCACTTTATTAAAACTAAGACTGCTGCACACCGCACACTGCACTTACCCTATAATCCTTACATATCACCTGTCACATCAGCACTTCTAATCCTGTACCCATTACTCTGGCCCGGCCCAGTTTTATTGTGTCTTAGTGTATTGTTTATTGTTTGTTGCTTATATTGCTTTAATTGTTTTAATTTGCTTTAGGTGTTGTATTGTTATGTTGTGTGTTGAGGCCTTGGCCTTTGTAAGCCGCATCGAGTCCTTCGGGAGATGCTAGCGGGGTACAAATAAAATTTAATAATAATAATAATAATAATAATAATAATAATAATGTTGCACTCCAGAACAGGAATAATCCACTGATTTTCAACACCACACGTTGAATAGGAAAAAAACTATCATTTTATTGAAGGCTAGCCGTCCCCTGCCACGCATTGCTGTGGCCCAGTCTGGTGATCTGGGAAATAATGTAATGAGAAAGTCTTGGTTTCTAATATATGTAATTTCTTTATTTTTGTGAGTAAACAGTATTTCTTGCTCAATGTATTGTCGAAGGCTTTCATGGCCGGAATCAGTGGGTTGTTGTAGGTTTTTTCAGGCTATATGGCCATGGTCTAGAGGCATTCTCTCCTGATGTTTCGCTGCATCTATGGCAAGCATCCTCAGAGGTAGTGAGGCTGTTGGAACTAGGAAAAAGAGTTTATATATCTGTGGAATGACCAGGGTAGGACAAAGGACTCTTGTCTGCTGGAACTAGGTGTGAATGTTTCAACTGACCACCTTGATTAGCATTTGATGGCCTGCCAGTGCCTGGAGCAATCTTTTGTTGAGAGGTGATTAGATGTCTTTGTTTGTTTCCTCTCTGTTGTTGTGCTGTTCTAATTTTAGAGTTTTTTAATACTGGTAGCCAGATTTTGTTCATTTTCATGGTTTCCTCCTTTCTGTTGAAAGGCCCCCATCTTGCTGAGATTTATAGTTCACCTGCAATCAAAGAGCATTCTGAACTCCACTGGCAATGGAATTGAACCGAACTCCCATGATAGACAGAAAATACTGGAAGGGTTTGGTGGGCGTTGATCTTGAGTTTTGGAGTTGTAGTTCACCTACATCCAGAGAGCACTGTGGACTCAAACAATGATAGAGCTGGACCACATTCAGCATAAATACTCAGTATGCCCAAATGTGAACACTGGTGGAGTTTGGGGAACATAGACCTTGACATTTGGGAGTTGTAGTTGCTGGGATTTATAGTTCACCTACAATCAAAGAGCATTCTGAACTCCACCAACAATGAAATTGAACCAAACTTGCCACACAGAACTCCCATGACGGACAGAAAATACTGGAAGGGTTTGATGGGCATCGACATTGAGTTTTGAAGTTGTAGTTCACCTCAACCAAGAGAGCACTGTGAACAATGATAGATCTGGACCACACTTGGCACAAATACTCAGTATGCCCAAATGTGAACACTGGTGGAGTTTGGGGAACATAGACCTTGACATTTGGGAGTTGTAGTTGCTGGGATTTATAGTTCACCTACAATCAAAAAGCATTCTGAACTGGCCTGGCAGTGCCTGGAGCAAACTTTTGTTGAGAGGTGATTAGATGTCCTTGTTTGTTTCCTCTCTGTTGTTGTTCTCTCTACACAGAGAAGCCATTGAAATCCACAAGCATGTGGACAATTTCAACAGAAAGGAGGCACTGCCAGGCAATCAAAATCTGGCTACCAGTACATTTGATTGCCTGGCAGTGCCTGGAGCTAACTTTTGTTGAGAGGTGATTAGATGAGGAAACACAACATACAAACTATCTACAGACCCACCAAGAAAATCTAACAAAGGCTACGTTCAGCAAAGGACAAGAGGGATCCTCTCACTTCTGCAGGAATTTACCGTGTACCATGCAGCTGTGGACAAGTCTACAGAGGGACCACCAAACGCAGCATTGCCCAGACACGCATCAAGGAACATGAAAGGCACTGCCGACTACTTCAACCAGAGAAGTCAGCCATAGCAAAGCACCTGATGAACCAGCCTGGACACAGCATATTATTGGAGAAGCTGGACCACTCGCACAACCACCATGTCAGACTACACAGAGAAGCCATTAAAATCCACAAGCATGTGGACAATTTCAACAGAAAGGAGGAGTCCATGAAAATGAACAAAATCTGGCTACCAGTATTAAAAAACTCTAAAATTACAACAGTAAAACAGCAGAGAGGAAACAACCAGGCACATCTTAACACCTCTCAACAAAACATTTTCCCAGGCTCAGCCAGGCCTTCAAAGGTGGTCAGTTGAAACATTCACACCTGGCTCCAGCAGAGAAGAGCTCCTTGCCCCACCCCAGCCATTCCACAGATATATAAACCCATTGTCCTATTTCCAACAGACCTCACTACCTCTGAGGATGCTTGCCATAGATGCAGGCGAAACGTCAGGAGAAATGCCTCTAAAACATGGCCCTATAGCCCGAAAAAACCCACAAGAACCTAAACAATCCTTTTATTGAAGACTAGCCATGCCCTGCCGCGCATTGCTGTGGCCCAGTCTGGTTATTTATTTATGTATCGTGTCATCAGCAACCATACCATTGTATTACATTTCTAACAGAACCAAACAAACAGATAAGAAAAGCACAAATTTTGCAAACTTGGTAGTTGATTCAATGTCCTTTGACTAGTATCTGGCCACTTGGAGTGCCTCTGGTGTTGCCGCAAGAAGGTCCTCCATGGTGCATGTGGCAGGGCTCAGGTTGCACTGCAGCAGGTGGTATGTGGTTTGCTCTTCTCCGCACTCGTATGTCGTGGATTCCATTTTGTAGCCCCATTTCTTAAGATTGGCTTCATCTCATGGTGCCAGAGTGCAGTCTGTTCAGCGCCTTCCAAGTCGCCCAGTCTTCTGTGTGCCCAGAAGGGAGTCTCTCATCTGGTATCACCCACGGATTGAGGTTCTGGGTTTGAGCCTGCCACTTTTGGACTCTCGCTTGCTGAGGTGTTCCAGCGAGTGTCTCTGTAGATCTAAGGAAACTATTTCTTGATTTAAGTCATTGACATGCTGGCTGATACCCAAACGGGATGAGCTGGAGATGTCTCTGCCTTGGTCCTTTCACTATTGGCTGCTACTTCCCGGTGGATGTCAGGTGGTGCAAGACCAGCTGAACAGTGTAATTTCTCCAGTGGTGTCGGGCGCAGACACCCTGTGATAATGCGACATGTCTCATTAAGAGCCACATCCACTGTTTTAGTGTTGTGAGATGTGTTCCACACTGGGCATGCAAACTCAGCAGCAGAGTAGCATAGCGCAAGGGCAGATGTCTTCACTGTGTCTGGTTGTGATCCCCAGGTTGTGCCAGTCAGCTTTCGTATGATATTGTTTCTAGCGCCCACTTTTTGCTTGATGTTCAGGCAGTGCTTCTTGTAGGTAAGAGCACGGTCCAGAGTGACTCCCAGGTATTTGGGTGTGCTGCAATGCTCCAGTGGGATTCCTTCCCAGGTAATAATCCTCAGAGCTCGGGATGCTTGTCTGTTCTTAAGGTGAAAGGCACATGTCTGTGTTTTAGATGGATTAGGGATTCGTTGGTTTTCCCTGTAATAGGCAGTAAGAGCAGCTAGAGCTTCGGAGAGCTTCTGTTTCACCATCTCAAATCTCCCTGCTTGAGCGGTAGTGGCACAATCATCATCATAGACGAAACTCTCCATCCCTTCTGGCAGTGGCTGGTCATTTGTGTAGATGTTGAACATGGATGGAGCAAGCACGCTCCCCTGAGGCAGGCCGTTCTTCTGTTTCCGCCATCTTCTTCTCTGGCCCTGGAATTCAACAAAAAAGCTCCTGTTTTGTAGCAGGTTTCCTATGAGGCGGGTGAGGTGGTAGCGCCAGTCTGGTGATCTGGGAAATAAAGTAATGAGAAAGTCTTGGTTTCTAATATATATATGATGTGGAGATTGTCTTTGCCAACTCTGGAACATGAAACGTATCATTGCCCTTCTGTAGGGGTCCCTTTCAAATCTATGATACTATATCTCTGTGCGTGTGTGAATCATATATATCTATCTATATCTATGGCTGGATGGCTCTTTGTCGGGAGGGCTTTGATTACGTTTTCTTGCCCTGGTGAAGGGAGTTGGACTGGATGGCCTTAAGTAGAGGTAAGTAGGGCCAGAACCATTCAGGGCTTTATAGGCTAATATTTATTATTTATTTATTTATTTACTATTCTTGTATACCGCTATATCTCAAGCCCGAGGGCGGCTCACAGCGGTTTCCAGACAGCAAATAGCAAGACAATAAAAACAGCAATAATTAATATGCAAAAACAGTTAAATTACACATTTCCATTACTAACTAATAAACAATCATCAATACACAAGTATCACAATCCCATCCCCGATCGCCTCATCATCCAAGCGTGATCCAAGTTCGTCGTCCATTGTTCCGTTCCTATGTTCAAATTACCAAAATTGCACTGAATTACTCAAACGCCTGCACAAACATCCAGGTCTTCAGCTTTCTACGGAATGTCATGAGAGATGGTGCCAGCCTAACGTCTACAGGAAGGGCGTTCCACAGCCGAGGAGCCACCACCGAGAAGGCCCTATCTCGTCCCCGCCAACCGTGCTTGAGAGGCTGGCGGGATCGAGAGCAGGGCCTCCCCGGAAGATCTCAAAGTCCGGGTGGGTTCATAGGCCGAGATGCGGTCAGATAGGTACCAGCACTTTGAATTGTGCCAGTAGCAAACTGGCAGCCAGTGGAGCTGGCGCAACAGAGGAGTAGTATGCTCCCTGAGTGCAGCTCCTGTTAGCAACCTGGCTGCTGAACACTGGACCAATTGAAGCTTCCGAGCCATCTTCAAAGGCAACCCCATATAGAAAGCGTTGCAGTAGTCCAAACAGGATGTAACCAGAGCGTGGACTACCGTGGCCAAGTCAGACTTCCCAAGATACGGGCGCAGCTGGTGCACAAGTTTTAACTGTGCGAATGCTCCCCTGGTCACGGCTGAAACCTGGGGTTCCAGGCTCAACGATGAGTCCAGGATCACACCCAAGCTGCGAACCTACATCTTCAGGGGGAGTGTGACCCCGTCCAACACAGGCTGTAACCCTATGCCCTGTTTGGCCTTGCGACTGACCAGGAGTACCTCTGTCTTGTCTGGATTCAGTTTCAATTTGTTCGCCCCCATCCAGACCGTCACAGCGGCCAAGCACCGGTTCAGGACCTGGACAGCCTCCTTAGTAGCAGGTGGAAAGGAGTGACAGAGTTGGACATCATCCGCGTACGGATGACACCGTACCCCGAAACTCCGGATGATCTCTCCCAGCGGCTTCATGTAGATATTAAACAGCATGGGAGACAATATTGAGCCCCGAGGAACCCCACAAGACAAAGGTTGTGGTGTTGAACAGGCGTCTCCCAGTAACACCTTCTGAGATCGACCCTCTAGGAATGACTGGAGCCACTGCAGAACAGTGCCTCCAAGGCCCATTCCTCCGAGGCGTCCCAGAAGGATACCGTGGTTGACGGTATCGAAGGCTGCTGAAAGGTCCAGCAGAACCAACCGGGACACAGTCCCCCTGTCTAGCTCCCGGCGTAGATCATCCACTAAGGCGACCAAGACTGTTTCAGTTCCATGTCCTGGCCTAAAGCCAGACTCTGGGCTATTATTATTATTTGATTGTAGGTGAACTATAAATCCCAGCAACTACAGCTCCCAAATGACAAAATCAATCACTCCTAACCCCACCAGTATACAAATTTGGGCATATCAGGTATTTGTGCCAAATTTGGTCCGGTGAGTACATCCTGCATATCAGATATTTACATTGCAATTCATAACAGAAGCAAAATTACAGAGGACAGGAGCAGGATCCAAAACGATCTTGACAGATTAGAGGGATGGGCCAAAACTAACAAAATGAAGTTCAACAGTGACAAATGCAAGATACTCCACTTTGGCAGGAAAAACGAAATGCAAAGATACAAAATGGGGGACAATGCCTGGCTTGAGAGCAGTACGTGTGAAAAAGATCTTGGAGTCCTCGTGGACAACAAGTTAAACATGAGCCAACAATGTGATGTGGCGGCAAAAAAAGCCAATGGGATTTTGTCCTGCATCAATAGGAGCATAGTGTCTAGATCTAGGAAAGTCATGCTACCCCTCTATTCCGCTTTGGTTAGACCACATCTGGAATATTGTGTCCAATTCTGGGCACCACAATTCAAGAGTTGGAATGTGTCCAGAGGAGAGCGACTAAAATGATAAAGGGTCTGGAGAACAAGCCCTATGAGGAGCGGCTTAAGGAGCTGGGCATGTTTAGCCTGAAGAAGAGAAGGATGAGAGGAGATATGATAGCCATGTATAAATATGTGAGAGGAGGCCACAGGGGGGAGGGAGCAAGCTTGTTTTCTGCTTCCTTGGAGACTAGGACGCGGAACAATGGCTTCAAACTACAAGAAAGGAGATTCCATCTGAACATGAGGAAGAACTTCCTGACTGTGAGAATCGTTGAGCAGTGGAACTCTCTGCCTTGTAGTGTGGTGGAGGCTCCTTCTTTGGAAGCTTTTAAACAGAGGCTGGATGGCCATCTGTCAGGGGTGATTTGAATGCAATATTCCTGTTTCTTGGCAGAATGGGGTTGGACTGGATGGCCCATGAGGTCTCTTCCAACTCTTTGATTCTATGATTATGAAGTAGCAACGAAAATAGTTTTATGGTTGGGGGTCACCACACCATGAGGAATTCTATTAAGATGTTGTAGCATTCGGAAGGTTGAAAAACACTGATTTACAAAATTCATAAGAAATAATTGAGACCGAGCATGGGTTGGGTGCGATCTTTCTTTATTGGTGCAGAAGACGCACATACGGAATTATCACAGCATTCCTCAGCGCGGGCAAGAAGTAAAGTAAGGCTGGACAACAACATATCCCTGGATTTCGTAACTTAACGCTCTCCAGTTAATCAGATAGTCAGAAAGATTGCAGCCGCTGAAGGCTAGGCACACTTCTGCTGGCGTGAGGACCCTATCCCACATAGACACTTCCCTCATCTCCCCGACAAATGACTCCTTGGCTTCATAACCGCCCAGAATAGAATCCTGATCTTGCCCCAGGACAATGGACGCTTCGTTGCTTATCGAGTATCCCTTTTGGAGGCCCGCTCGGGGAAGCAGCTTCCCATTCACCCACAGGGACACCAACCCCGTGGACGACTCCCAGCTGGCGCAGAGGTGCTCCCAAGCGGGTTTGCCATGCTGCTGCTCGGGAAGGATGAACGTGGTTAATGCGTTGCCGACGTAAACCGTGTATTGGTTTGGCTTGGGCTTGAAGAGGATGATGTCGTTGTCGGTGGTCGGCGTCGCGTAAGAGAAAAAGGTGATTTCCCGGTTCAGGAAGGTGTAGTGCCACAGGCAGACGGTGAAGCTGGTCAGCGGGTGCGGGATCGTGGCCTTCAGGACCACGGCGGCCGAGTCCGATTCGACGGGGAACACGAACACCTGGTTCTGGAGATCTGCGGAAAGGCAACACAGGCAACATTTGTCTCACCAGGGGTGTTTCATACATCCAAAGGCAATACATTCAAAGATACATGGCTCAAGAACAGTACGTGTGAAAAAGATCTTGGAGTCCTCGTGGACAACAAGTTAAACATGAGCCAACTATGTGATGCGGCGGCCAAAAAAGCAAACGGGATTTTGGCCTCTATAGTGTGTAGATCAGTGTTTCTCAACCTGGGGGTAGGGACCCCGGGGGAGGGGGTCACGAGGGGGTATCAGAGGGGTCACCAAAGACCATCAGAAAACACAGTATTTTCTATTGGTCATGCGGGTTCTGTGTAGGAAGTTTAGCCCAATTCTCTCATTGTTGGAGTTCAGAAAGCTCTTTGATTGTAGGTGAGCTTGCAACCAATTGTGTAGCTTGTTGTTGGCCTTTGCATCAATAGGAGCATAGTGTCTAGATCTAGGGAAATCATGCTACCCCTCTATTCCGCTTTGGTTAGACCACACCTGGAATATTGTGTCCAATTCTGGGCATCACAATTCAAGAGAGATATTGACAAGCTGGAATGTGTCCAGAGGAGGGCAACTAAAATGATCAAGGGTCTGGAGAACAAGCCCTATGAGGAGCGGCTTAAGGAGCTGGGCATGTTTAGCCTGAAGAAGAGAAGGCTGAGAGGAGATATGATAGCCATGTATAAATATGTGAGAGGAAGCCACAGGGAGGAGGGAGCAAGCTTGTTTTCTGCTTCCCTGGAGACTAGGACGCAATGGAACAATGGCTTCAAACTACAAGAAAGGAGATTCCATCTGAACATGAGGAAGAACTTCCTGACTGGGATGTTCTGTTCACCTTTCCCTATGCTATCCAAAGAGTGTGTGTGCACGGGTGCACACACACACAGATGGGTGGGTCAAAAAGTAATTCCTCCATAGATGTCTGCCATAGATGCAGGCGAAATGTCAGGAGAGAATGCTTCTAGAACAGTGGTTCTCAACCTGGGGGTGGGGGGTTGTGAGGGAGTGTCTGAGGAGTGTCAGAAAAACACAGTATTTTCTGTTGGTCATGGGGATTCTGTGTAGGAAGTTTAGCCCAATTCTCTCATTGTTGGAGTTCAGAATGCTCTTTGATTGTAGGTGAACTATAAATCCCAGCAACTACAACTCCCAAATGTGAAGATCTATTTCCTCTAACCTCCTGTGTTCACGTTTGGGCATGTTGAGTATTCGTGCCAAGTTTGGTCCAGATCCATCATTGTTTGAGTCCACAGTGCTCTCTGGATCTAGGTAAACTACAACTCCAAAACTCAAGGTCAATGCCTATCAAACCCTTCCAGTATTTACTGTTGGTCATAGGTGTTCTGTGTGCCAAGACTGGTTCAATTCAGTCGTTGGTGTTCAAAATGCTCTTTGATTGCATGTGAACTATACATCTCAGCAACTACAACTCCCAAATGACAGCATCAATCTCCCCCTCAACCCCACTAGAATTTAAATTTGGGTGTATCAGGCATTTGTGCTGAATTTGGTCCAGTGAATGAAAATACATCCTACGTATCAGATACTTACATGATGATTCATAACAGCAGCAACATTACAGTTGTGAAGTAGCAACAAAAATAATGTTATGGTTGGGGGTCACCACAACATGAGAGAACTGTATTAAGGGGTCGCGGCATTAGGGAAATTGAGAACCCCTGGTCTAGATCCAGGGAAGTCCTGCTCCCCATGCTCTATTCCGCCTTGGTTAGGCCACACCTGAAATATTGTGTCCAATTCTGGGCACCACAATTGAAGAGAGATATTGACAAGCTGGAATGTGTCCAGAGGAGGGCGACTAAAATTATCAAGGGTTTGGAGAACAAGCCCTATGAGGAGCGGCTGAAGGAGCTGGGCATGTCGCACTGGGACTGTGGCGCAGCTGGCTGGTTGTCAGCTGCAATAAGATCACTTCTGATCATGAATTCAAAGCCAGCCCGGGTCAGGGTGAGCTTCCAACCAGTTGTGTAGCTTGTTGTTGACCTTTGCATCAATAGGAGCATAGTGTCTTTATCTGCAGTCCTAGTTTCCACAACAAGCCAAATTTGTCAAAATGCAAGTACCACAAGGACACAAAGTCGGGCGAAATTTTCTGGACAGAGACACAGAGACAGTAAACAAAATCCACAGGGATGTTCTGTTCACCTTTCCCTATGCTATCCAAAGAGTGTGTGTGTGTGTGCACACGTGCGCATTCACACACACACACACACGGGTGGGTTAAAAAATAATTCCTCCATAGATGTCTGCCATAGATGCAGGTGAAATGTCAGGAGAGAATGCTTCTAGAACAGTGGGGTCAGGACCCCTTGGGGGGGTCGCGAGGGAGTGTCTAAGGGGTCATCAGAAAACACAGTATTTTCTGTTGGTCATGGGGATTCTGTGTAGGAAGTTTAGCCCAATTCTCTCATTGTTGGAGTTCAGAATGCTCTGATAGTAGGTGAACTATAAATCCCAGCAACTACAACTCCCAAGTGTCAAGGTCTATTTCCCCCAAACTCCACCGGTATTCACATCATATTGAGTATCCATGCCAAGTTTAGTCCAGATCAATCATTGTTTGAGTCCACTGTGCCCTTTGGATGTAGGTGAACTACAACTCCCAAACTCAAGGCCAATGCCCAGCAAACCCTTCTAGTATTTTCTGTCAGTCATGGGAGTTCTGTGTGCCAAGTTTGGTTCAATTCCATTGTTGGTGGAGTTCAGAATGCTCTTTGATTGTAGGTGAACTATAAATCCCAACAACTACAACTCCAAAATGACAAAACCAACCCCTTTCCAACTCTACCAGTATTCGGTATTTGTGCCAAATTTGGTCCAGTGAATGAAAATACACCCTGCAAATCAGGTATTTTTATTATGATTCTTAGCAGTAGTAAAATTACACTTATGAAGTAGCAAGCAAAATAATTATATGGTTGGGGGTCACCACAACGTAAGAAACTGTATTAAGGGGTCACGGCATTAGGAAGGTTGAGAACCACATAGCCATATAGCCGGATAAACCTGCACTTTTACTTACTTACTTATTGAAAGCCAACCTTGAAAACTCTGGCATAGACACTGAGAACTGGGAAGCCCTGGCCCTGAAGCTCTCCAGCTGGAGGTCAGCTGTGACCAGCAGTGCTGCAGAATTTGAAGAGGCACAAATGGAGGGCGACAGAGAGAAACGTGCCAAGAGGAAGGCACGTCAAGCCAACCCGACCGGAAACCAATGCCCTCACTGCGGGAGAATATGCAGGTCAAGAATAGGGTTCCACAGTCACCTACGGACCCACCTCCAGGACACTGATCTTGGAAGACTATCTTACTCAGACAACGAGGGATCGCCTAAGTAAGAAAGTAAAGTAAATAGCCCGAAAAACCTACAACAACCCAGTGATTCCGGCCATGAAAGCCTTCGATAATACATTGCCTCTATTGCTCTAACTTGTATTCCTTTCACAGCTACTGGACTATCTATACATGATATGATAGGGTTTAATGGGCATTGACCTTGAGTTTGGGAGTTGTAGTTCACCTACTTCCAGAGAGCGCTGTGGACCCAAACAATGATGGATCTGGACCAAATTTGGCACGAATACTCAATATGCCCAAATGTGAATACTGGTGGAGGTTGGGGAAAATAAACCTTGACATTTGGGAGTTGTAGTTATTATGAGATGTACCGGTCTGGATTGGTGGCCCAATACTGTGTATGTATATGTATGTATTTTATATTTTATTTTATATTTTTAAATCGGAATATTGTTGTTTTAAATATATTGTAAACCGCAATGAGTCGCCGTATAGGCTGAGATATTAGCGGTATACAAGTGTACCAAATAAATAAATAAATAAATAAATAGTTGCTGGGATTTATAGTTCACCTACAATCAAAGAGCATTCTGAACCCCACCAACGATGGAATTGAACCAAACTTGGCACACAGAACTCCCACGACCAACAGAAAATACTGGAAGGGTCTGGTGGACATTGACCTTCTGTTTTAGAGTTGTAGTTCACCTACTTCCAGAGAGCGCTGTGGACCCAAACAATGAGGGATCTGGACCAAATTTGGCATGAATACTCAACATGCCCAAATGTGAATACTGGTGGAGTTTATAATAAACCTTGACATTTGGGAGTTGTAGTTGCTGGGATTTATAGTTCACCTGCAATCAAAGAGCATTCTGAACCCCACCAATGATGGAATTGAACCAAACTTGGCACACAGAACTCCCAACAGAAAATACTGGAAGGGTCTGGTGGGCATTGACCTTGAGTTTTAGAGTTGTAGTTCACCTACATCCTGAAAGCACTGTTGACTCAAACAATGATGGATCTGGACTAAATTTGGCACAAATACTCAATATGCCCAAATGTGAATACTGGTGGAGGTTGGGGAAAATAAATATTGACATTTGGGAGTTGTAGTTGCTGGGATTTATAGTTCACTTGAAATCAAAGAGCATTCTGAACCCCACCAACAATGGTATTGAACCAAACTTGGCATACAGAACTCCCACGAGTAATGGAAAATACTGGAAGGGTCTGGTGGGCGTTGACCTTGAGTTTGAGAGTTGTAGTTCACCTACATCCAGAGAGCGCTGTGGACT
Source organism: Anolis sagrei (assembly GCF_037176765.1). Lineage (NCBI taxonomy): Eukaryota > Metazoa > Chordata > Lepidosauria > Squamata > Anolidae > Anolis > Anolis sagrei. The sequence goes on from NC_090032.1 coordinate 10,948,441, forward strand.
CAAACAATGATGGATCTGGACTAAATTTGGCACGAATACTCAGTATGCCCATATGTGAATACTGGTGGAGGTTGGGGAAAATAAACCTTGACATTTGGGAGTTGCAATTGCTGGGATTTATAGTTCACCTGTAATCAAAATTATAGTTCACCTATAATCAAAGAGTATTCTGAACTCTACCAACAATGGAATTGAACCAAACTTGGCACACACAACTCTCACGATGAACAGAAAATACTGGAAGGGTTTGGTGGGCACTGACCTTGAGTTTTGAAGTTGTAGTTCACCTATATCCAGAGAGGACTGTGAACTCAAACAATGATGTATCTGGACCAAATTTGGCACGAATACTCAATATGCTCAAATGTGAATACTGGTGGAGTTTGGGGAAAATACACCTTGACATTTGGGAGTTGTAGTTGCTGGGATTTATAGTTCACCTATAATCAAAGAGCATTCTGAACTCCACCAACAATGGAATTGAACCAAACTTGACATACAGAACTCCCACGAGTAATGGAAAATACTGGAAGGGTCTGGTGGGCATTGACCTTGAGTTTTAGAGTTGTACTTCACCTACATCCAGAAAGGGAGTTGTAGTTGCTGGGATTTATAGTTCACCTATAATCAAAGAGCATTCTGAACGCTACCAATGATGGAATTGAACCAAACTTGCCACACAGAACTCCCATGACCAATAGAAAATACAGGAAGGGTCTGGTGGACATTGACCTTGAGTTTTAGAGTTGTAGTTCACCTACTTCCAGAGAGCACTGTGGACCCAAACAATGATGGATCTGGACTAAATTTGGCACGAATACTCAATATGCCCAAATGTGAATACTGGTGAAGTTTGGGGAAAATAAACCTTGACATTTAGGAGTTGTAGTTGCTGGGATTTATAGTTCACTTACAATCAAAGAGCATTCTGAACCCCAACAAGGATAGAATTGGGCTAGAATTCCCAAACAGAACCTCCGTGACCAACAGAAAATACTGTGTATTATCGAAGGCTTTCATGGCCGGAATCACTGGGTTGCTGTAGGTTTTTTCGGGCTATATGGCCACGTTCTAGAGGCATTTTCTCCTGACGTTTCGCCTGCATCTATGGCAAGCATCTTCAGAGGTAGTGAGGTAGAAAATACTGTGTTTCCTAATGGTCTTTGGTGACCCCCCCCCCCCCAAGATACTGACCCCCCAGGTTGAGAAACGCTGGTATATCTCATCACAATACTCACCTTCCTGGGCGAAGGACCCCATAAAGCCAGCAAAGATGAGGACAAAGACGTGAAGGACCTCCATCGTGGTTCTTTCTAGACTGAACAACCTGGATGGGATTTCTAGCTCTGTTTCGCCTTTTATTTCTCTGGTGGACTTCTTTCTCCTGATCGAACCAATCTCCCCAATGGGAAACCTCATAAAAACGTCTCCAAATTCCTTACTAAAATGGCAGCAGCAGATAGCCCTTCCGAGGGGCTTTCCCACCAAATCGATTCCATCACATTCCGCCCCTCTCCTTCCTCTTCCTCTTCCCCAACTTTAAGAGATTTAAACCCATGGAGACATTCAAGATCAGATCAAAACAGGTTTCGTTGCTCTGTTGGCAGATGGTTTGGAGAAGGAATGTTTGTATGGCGTGTCTAACGATGAGTTATCTGCTCTCCCATGGAGGGTTGGGGTCAAAGATGGTCAGCAGATCGTGGAGGAGAGAGAGAGTCTTGGACAATGGAGAAAATATTGGAGTAGAAAAAGATTTTCAAAATGTCTATTTTTCATCTTTTCGAAGCCGAAAAATGGGGACATGTATGGCTGACCAATGACCATATATGATCAAACCTGACACCAAATTGGGAGGGATACTAATACCCCGAAGACAGGATCATGATCCAAAATGACCTTCATAGAGTGGCCCCTCAACCCCACCAGTATTCAATGTTGGCCAAGTTTGGTGCAGATCCATTGCGGGCCGGGTTCAGAATGCTCTTTGATTGTAAATCCCAGCAACTACAACTCCCAAATGTCAAGGTCTGTTTTCCCCAATCTCCACCAGTGTTCACATTTGGGCATATTGAGTATTCATGCCAAGTCTGGTCCTGATCCATCACTGTTTGAGTCCACAGTGCTCTCTGGATGTAGGTGAACTACAACTCCAAAACTCAAGGTCAATGCTCACCAAACCCAGTATTTTCTGTGAATCATGGGAGTTCTATGTACCAAGTTTGGTTCAATTTCATTGTTGGTGGAGTTCAGAGTCCTCTTTGATTGTGGGTGAACTATAAATCCCAGTAACTACAACTCCCAAATGTCAAGGTCTATTTTCCCCAAACTCCACCAGTGTTCACTTTGGGAAAATTGAATATTTGTGTCAAGTTTGGTCCAGATCCATCATGTTTGAATCCACAGTGCTCTTGGGATATAGGTGAACCACAACTCTAAAACTCAAGGTCAGTGCTCACTAAACCCTTCCAGTAGTTTTATGGGAGTTTTGTGTACGAAGTTTGTTTCAGTTCCTTTGTTGGTGGAGTTCAGGTGAATCCCAGCAGCTACAACTCCCAAGTGTCAAGGTCTATTTCCCCCAAACTCTACCAGTATTCACTTTGGGAACATTGAATATTTGTGTCAAGTTTGGTCCAGATCCATCATTGTTTGAGTCCACAGTGCTCTCTGGATGTAGGTGATCTACAACTCCCAAACTCAAGGTCAATGCCCACCAAACCGTTGCTGTCAGTCACGGGAGTTCTGTGTACCAAGTTTGTTTCAATTCCATCATTGGTGGAGTTCAGAGTGGTCTTTGATTGTAGGTGAACAATAAATCCCAGCAACTAAAGCTCCCAAATGTCTATTTTCCCCAAACTCCATCAGTGTTTGAGTTCCATCGTTGGTGGAGTTCAGAGTGCTCTTTGATTGTAGGTGAACTATAAATCCCAGAAACTATAACTCCCAAATGACCAAATCAAAGCAGCTCCAAAGCCTAGCAAGTAAAGAACAACACTCAGGAAACAGGGGAATTCTAGACAGCAAACAATCAAGGCCAGCTAACACCTCCCACCAAGGCATAAAACAGCCAGGCTTTGAAGCTGTAAGGCTATTTGATGCTAATCAAGCTGGCCAATGACAACATTCCCACTTGCCTCCAACAGACAAGAGTTCTTTCTCATACCCTGGACATTATTCCACAGATATATAAACCCCACTTGCCTAGTTTCCAACAGACCTCATAACCTCTGAGGATGCCTACCATAGATGTGGGCAAAACGTCAGGAGAGAATGCTTCTGGAACATGGCCAGACAGGCTGGAAAACTCACAGCAACCCAGTGATTCCAGCCATGAAAGCCTTCGACAACATAATGTCCTGATGCTTAGAGGAATATGTTGCCTGGGAGTCTGATGGCATCTTATTCCCTGAAGGTGGATGGTCATCTGTCGGGAATGTTTTGATTGCTGCCAAAATGGGAGTGGACTAGATGGCCCATAGGGGTCTCTCCCCTATGTATCTTTCGGTCTTACCTTCCTATGGAAAAGCCCATACCCAGAAATGTTTGAATATAAAGCTGACATGGATCATGAACATACGGGTGTCCCCTGGGCAACGTCCTTGCAGACGACCAATTCTCTCACACCAGAAGCAACTTGCAGTTTCTCAATTGCTCCTGACACGAAAAAAGGGGTAAATAAATAAACAAATTGGGGGCCCTAAGTAATAAAATGAAGGTATCTGCTGTCACGGGAAGAACAAGGTTTGCTGGTTTCCATATTTACTCTTCCAGGAAGGCATGCAGATGACCTTTCTCCAGGAAGCTTGTTAAGTCTGACCCGACTTGTGTGGCCTTGACATTGAGCCGGTTCTCCCTTGCAGGGCTGTGCTGCGGGTTTCGGCTCTGCCACAGGCCACTCCGCCAAGGCCTCTGGGAAGGAGGGTGGTATAAATAGAAATAAAACAGACGCAACGGCATGCCATTTGACCATCTGCACAGACAGGTTCCTCCAGGATGGATTCTTCCCTGTTTAGAGACGCTGACTTCTTGCACCCTCGCCTTCCTGCCTGCCCCTAAGGCAAGGGAGACTTTCGGAGTGACACCTCATAAAGTGTTCATGGAATCTCTCCATCAGCAGACTCAAGGCAAAGCAGCCTTTGGGATGAGAAGGCAAAAAAGCCACCAAAGACTGTCTCCATTTAGTAGGAACAATTCATCCTCTGCAGTCCCACCCTCTCTGCTGTTTATGAATTGTCCCAGTTCCTCTCTCTCTCCCCAGTTTCCCTATTGTCTTTGGTTTACTCCCCTTGCTGCAAACCAAGTACAAAGGAAGGAAGGAAGGAAGGAAGGAAGGAAGGAAGGAAGGAAGGAAGGAAGGAAGGAAGGAAGGAAGGAAGGAAAGAGGGAGGGAGGGAAGGGAAGGGAAGGGAAGGGAAGGGAAAGAAAGGATGGGGGAAAGATGGAAGGTGGGAAGGAAAGAAGGGAAAAGAAGGGGAAGGATAGAGGAAGGAAGGAAGGAAGGAAGGAGGGAGGGAGGGAGGGAGGGAGGGAGGGAAAATGAAGGGAAAGAAAGGAAGGGGGAGAGATGGAAGATGGGAAGGAAAGAAGGGAAAATAAGGGGAAGGATAGAGGAAGGAAGGAAGGAGGGAAGGGAAATGAAGGGAAAGAAAGGAAGGGGAAAAGATGGAAGATGGGAAGGAAAGAAGGGAAAAGAAGGGGAAGGATAGAGGAAGGAAGGGAGGGAGGAAGGAAGGAGGGAAGGAGGGAAGGGAAATGAAGGGAAAGAAAGGAAGGGGAAAAGATGGAAGATGGGAAGGAAAGAATGGAAAAGAAGGGGAAGGATAGAGGAAGGAAGGGAGGGAGGGAGGAAGGAAGGAAGGAAGGAGGGAAAGAAAGGAAGGGGAAAAGATGGAAGATGGGAAGGAAAGAAGGGAAAGAAGGGGAAGGATAGAGGAAGGAAGGAGGGAAGGGAAATGAAGGGAAAGAAAGGAAGGGGAAAAGATGGAAGATGGGAAGGAAAGAAGGGAAAAGAAGGGGAAGGAAGGAAGGAAGGAAGGAAGGAAGGAAGGAAGGAAGGAAGGGGGAGGAAGGGAGGGAAATGACGGGAAAGAGAGAAAGGAAAGATGGAAGGTGGAAAGGAAAGAAGGGAAAAGAAGGGGAAGGATAGTGGAAGGAAGGAAGGAAGGAAGGAAGGAAGGAAGGAAGGAGGAAAGGGAAATGAAGGGAAAGGAAGGAAGGGGGAAAAATGGAAGGTGGGAAGGAAAGAAGGGAAAAGAAGGGGAAGGAAGGAAGGGAAGGGAAGGGAAAGAAAGGAAGGGGGAAAGGAGAAAGGAAAAAGAAAAGAAAGGAAGGAAGGGGAAAGAAAGAAGGAAAGAAGGGAAAAGAAGGGAAAGAAAAGGAGAAAGAAGGAAGGAAGGAAAGGAAGGGGAGGGAAGGAAGGGAAAAGAGGGGAAAGAAAGGAAGGCAGAAGGAAGGAAGGAAAAAGAAAAGAAAAAAAGGATGGAAGGAAGGGAAAGGAAAGGAAAAGAAGGGAAAGAAAGGAAGGTGAAAGGAAGGAAAAAGAAAGAAAGGAATGGGAAAAGAAGGAAGGAAGGAAGGAAGGAAGGAAAAAGAAGGGAAAGGAAGGAAGGGGAAAGAAGGAAGGGGAAGGAAAGAAGGCGAAGGAAGGAAGGGGGGAAGAAGGAAAAAAGGGAAAGAAGGAAGGGAAAGAAAAGAAACCGGAAAGAAGGAATGCTAAATTGCCATGCTAAATTGCTCGACAACATTAACGACTGTGCTAGTTGTCCCGCATACCAGTCAATTACCTACAAACAAAAGGGAATGATTTTTTAAACAGGACGTGCTCTTTGTGCCCAGTGGGGAGTTGGGGTGCCTAGGGTGAGAGGCCTTCAAGGATTTTCCCATACACAGTCTTTAGAAGGCTTGAGATGTTTAACAAAGTCCTTTATTATTGCTTAGGTCTTCAATAAAACAACAAACACTTCTTGGATCTTCAACAGATTAAACAAATGCTTCTTAACTTGCCCCAAAATGGACAGGCACCTTGCTTGGAGAACTATTTCTTTCTTTAACAAGGAAAACCCTTTATTAACCCCTCCCAGGCAATCTACTGTCTAAGTTTTGCTGATGTGGGTTCTACTACCGGTTCCAATCTGTGTCTTGGGTCCCGAGTAGACCTACCAGTCAAGGCTATGTAGATTCTCCAGCTGGAGTTCTTTGGGTCTGCAGAACTGTTTTCTTCTGAAACTTTAGGACTGTTTCTCTCAGATGCTGTAAAGCTGAGAGGCTGTAAGCTCCCAGCCAGAGCTTTGGGTCTGTTTTCCCTCGGAATTTCTGCCCCGAATGCTGTAGGAAGTGAAGCTTTTCTACAGATGGAGCTAATCCACATCCTGTAACTTAGCTTTCCACTATAAGACTGAACTAAAAATGGCTCCCTCTCTTCCTATGGCCCTGGGGAAAGGGGCGGAACCAAAACTTAACAATGATAGACAGGTGGCTAGCCCTATGATGCAAACCAAGGGAAGCCAACTTGTTGCAAATGGATGGAACCTTGGAATATATGCAAACACTCAATAGAAAGAAAATGAAGCTGAAGCTCCTGGTACAGCCGTACCAGTGAAAGGGTCTTTGAGTGAAATTTGCAAATACTAAGTAAGGGGCTTTGAATGAAATCAACAACAAAAGAGAAATATACCCTTTCCCTGTAGAAAAAGAGCAATGCGGAAGAAAATGTTTTTAAGAAACAAGATGTGACGTGTAGAGGTACAAGAAGAAGGTACTTTCTTGCACAGGATGTGTTGTGGTTAACTTCAAAGGTTGTTGATTTAAGTGCAGAGTCTGCATGTACAAGAAGGTACTTTCCATCAAAAGGTCAAGGAAGAGGGGGCTGGAAAGAGAGTACTTTCCGTGTTGCAGAAATACGTTACCCGGAGATTCATTCGAGTGCTTTATGAGAAGGAAGAGAATGGAGAGACAGCATGTCCGATTTCCAAGGCTTTGCAAGATAGGGTGAACAGAGCAAAGGACTGTTACAACTGAAGTCTAAATCGCTTCAATATTTATAGCATAATATCAACCTTTCCAAACATACGCAGAAAGAGTCTGACAATTATTATTATTATTATTATTATTATTATTATTATTATCTTTATTTGTACCCCGCTAGCATCTCCCGAAGGACTCGATGCGGCTTACAAAGGCCAAGGCTTTGTAATGATTGTACACAGTACAATCATTAACAGGTGCTTCTATGTATAGTTGCCAAGGACATCTTTATCAGGTCTTGGCAGCCATGTTGTGAACCAAAACATCTGTTGGATTATGTAACTTATCCCACCATTCACCCGTTACCCTGAGGTGATCCTTATATGGTCAATTCCTTAAATCTCTAATTGAATTACAACTTTTATATGCTTATAACATAAGATTTGATCAAGGCAATCTCCTTTAGTTAATTTCAGCCTTTTAACTTCATTATAACTTATTTCTTAATATGAAGATAATGAAGGAATCACTTAGGATAAAGATTTTCTGAAATTGCCTGCTATTTACATTAAGTGGTCAGAAGATGGCGCTCTCTCACCATATGACCTTAGATGTTCCAGGTCTTGGATCGATAATATTGATCTCTTTGTCCTGCCAAATTTCTCTTGTTGACCCTCGTATCTAACTAAACATCAACTTCTGACTGACCAAGGTCCAGTGACGATCATTACCATCTGTAGGTTTTCTCAGGCTTGCAAGTTCCCTCATTAGAAATGTTCTTTCCCTTTTCGAAGGATCAGGTAAGAACTTAAATCTTCTATTTTATTCTAAATTATTATGATTTTCCATTATTATTACTTTATTTTCTCCTAACTGCCCCCACACTACTATTTTCCTTTGTTTTACTGTTGTGATGCCTCCTTGCACACCATTGGCTGAGCAGCCAAAGCAGGGCTTGGGCTCCCATTGGACGAGCTGCACCAGCTTCCGGCCGCTCCTCCTGGCTCGCTGACATCACAGCCAATCACAGCAAAGCCGGCTCAGGAGGCGGGCACGGGAAATTTGAATGGAAAAAAAATGTATATATTGTCTTAGTTTTCTGTATTGGAACCATGGTGGTTTCTTTAGCAGATTACTGCAGCCGTCATCCTTTTCCAGCTGGAACAGAAATAAATACCTCGGTGGCTTCTGCTTCAACTTGGTGTAATTTATTCTGGAATATTGGCTTCTTTTTTCTCACCAGGCTAAACCAAAGTGGCTTGGATCTCACTATCCACAGCCATTCTAAAGTGCTCGACAACACAACTACAACTCCGAAATGTCAAGGCCTATTTCCCCCAAACTCCACCAGTGTTCACATTTGGATATATTGACTATCCGTGCCAAGTTTGGTCCAGATCCATCATTGTTTGAATCCATAGTGCTCTCTGGATGTAAAGAACTACAAATCCCAAACTCAAGGTCAATGCCCACCAAAACCTTTCCACTATTTTCTGTTGGTCATGGGATTGTGGCGCAGCTGGCTGAGTGTCAGCTGCATTAAGATCACTCTGACCAAAAGGTCATGAGTTCGAAGCCAGCCCAGGTTGGAGTGGGTTTCCAACCAATTGTGTGTAGCCTGTTGTCGACCTTCGCAACCCAAAAGACAGTTGCATCTGTCAAGTAGGAAAATTAGGTAACATCTTAAAGTGTGGGGAGGCTAAATTGACTGATTTATGAGGCCATAAAGAAGACTCCAGCAAAGCATTCCAGCGAGGAAGCACGCGGGGAATGTGGAAGTGCTTCATCAGCGTCGCAGATGGACAATGAAAGCGACAGCTCCCCTGGCGGCCAGAAAAAGTTAAATAGCCTCTGTATATGTTTGTATGTTTGTATGTCAAAAATTGGCGTTGAATGTTTGCCATATATGTGCACACTATAATCTGCCGTGAGTCCCCTGCAAGGTGAGAAGGGCGGAATATAAAAGCTGTAAATAAATATATAAAATAAATATTTTTCCCAAACTCCATCAGTGTTCACATTTGGATATATTGAGTATACATGCCAAGTTTGGTCCAGATCCATCATTGTTTGAATCCACAGTGCTCTCTGGATGCAGGTGAACTACAACTCCAAAACTCAAGGTCAATGCCCACCAAACCCTTCCACTATTTTGTGTCGGTCATGGGAGTTCTATGTGCCAAGTTTGGTTCAATTCCATCATCGGTGGAGTTCAGAATGCTCTTTGATTGTAGGTGAATTATAAATCCCAGATTTGGGTATATCGAGTCTTTGTGTCAAATTTGGTCCAGTGAATGAATCTGCATTTCAGATATTTACATTACGATTCATAACAGTAGGAAAATTACAGTTACAAAGTCGCAACAAAAATAATGTTATGGTTGGGGGTCACCACAACATGAGGAACTATAGTAAGGGGTCACAGCATTAGGAAGGTTGAAAAACACTGAGTTAGACAGCAATGTAGCACTCTCCTCTGTCCATCCAACCCATCTTCATGGTATGGAGAAGGTGTCCCTCTTCTTCTGGGCATAACCGGATCCCGATTTGATGGGAAGCCATAATTTGGTCTCACCGCCTCTTCCAAAGGTAGGTTTGGATGGATTGGGCTGGAGCAATGTCCTCAATGTAGCCTAGTTGGTCATCGGCGATGCTGAAATCCACATCCCAGGAGCACCTGAAGGAAAGGAAAGTTTTGTGCCATTAAGCGACCATATATTTCCAGGCGTGGAGAGCTTACAAGATGTCGTAGCTTCCCTTATCAATCTGTCTTACTCACTTGTTAAGCACAACTACTACGGCAACCTTGTCCGGACGTAGGAAGCCAGAACTATGCAATTGGCAGCTGGTAATTTCAAAATTGCTGGTCAAGGCAACCCGGATGGAGCCTTCAGGGATGAATTTGCTGGGAAAGAAAAGAGAAAAGTTGTCACGCTCAGCATAGAAACAGATTACCACCTAAGATGCGAGCATCCCCCCCCTCCACCCCAATAAGGGATAGTAACTTATAGTTCTGCAAAGGGCAAGGGCACCAGACTGCACAATAGGGGTTAAGTCTTGGTCAATTTGCCAAGACACTAACAACAACAAAGACCCCAGGAGGCTTTCAGGGAGCAGATTGGTCCCTGGGCTCCAGCCCTTGGAAAGAGTTACAGTTTTCCAAGGACAAAGGACCAGAGTTGATCTCAATGTGGTGGGTCTCCCTTAGCTGGCTCAGTGGAACCTCTGAGACTTTCTCTTATGAATTTTATGCTTTTATCACTCCCCACAAACATTTCCCTTCCTCTACAAGGACAAACCCTTATGAATTTCTACCCTTATGAACTATGGACACATATTAAAACTTTAATCATTTTTTTACCTGGAGGTCAGAGGACCTTCGAAAAGCCCCCACCTTCACACTGGTTGATTTAACTAACTTCCCACTAAGGAACATTCACCCCAGTTCGCCCTCATTGTCCTCATGTTTGCTGGCCGGATTTTCCTATACACATGTTGATTCATTCCAATCAAAACACAATAGATCAGCCCTGCTTGAGACTTCCTTTTTTGTCTCGCAAGCCACATGGCATTATTTTTTCAAAACTCATTGACAGATTCCTTTGTGTTCTATTGTCCCACCTCCCTCTCCCCTGATTCGCTGTCGCCACTAGGCGGCAGGAGCCTTCCCATTGGATCCAACGCACCGCTGAAGCTTCCTGATTGGTCCTGAAGCCCAGGGGGCAGGAGGGCCGCCTCCCAGCTGTTCGCCCGTCGCCCAATCACGGCGGGGAATGTCAGGGAAGCCGGGGCGGGAAGTTTGAACTCTACAACTTTGAATTTGCTATAAATATGACTGTATTGGTGTATTTCCTTATGCTCTGCTGGCGAATGATTGCGGCTCTGCATCATTTTCAGCTGAATTGCTAATAAAAGCCTTGGTGGCCATTTCTTCAACCTTGGTGAGATTTATTTGGGAAAAATCAGGGAAAATTCTGGGCCTTACTCCTCTTTCGCTTGCCAAGGGTTTCGGACTCTCTTTGGTGGGTCTAAGGGCTCCTCTCCCCTGGGCAGGAGCCTCCAAATTCTAGCTCAATAACAATCCAATATGCCAAGGGCTGGAGGTCTTCTTCATGCCTGATATGTTGGACCACAGATCCCACATACTAAATGTGTGAGGCTGATATGTAGGCTAAAACATCTCAGAGGGTCAAAGGTTTCCCAAAATACACATCCCAAGATCCCATAGATCCTGGCTTACCTGAAGTGAGCCAAGTGGTAGAACATGGGCTGCTTATAGAACTCGTCTCGGAGGGGATTCACGATGATCGGGCTGTCCACGTGGTTCTTCACATAGTTAGGTCCCCCTTCCATATCCAGGACCAGGTTCCAGTCAATCCAACCCACAATAAAGCTGTTGAGGTTCTACAGGAGTCAAGGACAATAGTTGGCCCAAGCAGTAATGATATTGCCAGACAACATCTCCCCAAAGCCTTCACTACTGGCCATGTTAGCTAGAGTTCCTGAGTGTGGAAGGACTAGAAAAGAGGGGGCCCAAAATTGGAAGTACTAGATGTTTGGATGCCCTTTAGGCAGCTTTTAGTCCTGTGCGAAACTGTGACTCTCTGAAATGTTATTGAATAGCAGTCTATCATCCCTCACTGTCAGGTTTCTGTCTGGTAGGATTGTCAATCCAATCATATTTCTCTGGACTTATAAACTCCTTGGCTATGAAACATTCTTCTCTGAACATCTAGAGTCTAGACTCTTGAACTTCCAGAGAGGGCTATGAAGCATTCTCCTCCTCAGCTTCCAGAGATGACTATGAAACATCCTCCTCTGAACTTCTAGACTCCTCAGCTTCCAGAGATGACTCTGAAACATCCTCCTCTGAACTTCTAGACTTCTCAGCTTCCAGAAATGACTATGAAACATCCCTCTCTGAACTACTAGACTCCTCAACTTCCAGAGATGAATGTGAAACAACCTCCTCTAAACTTCTAGACTTCTCAGCTTCTAGAGATGACTGTGAAACATCCTCCTCTGAACTTCTAGACTCCTCAGCTTCTAGAGATGACTGTGAAACAACCTCCTCTGAACTTCTAGATTTCTCAGCTTCCAGAGGACTATGAAACACCCTCCTCTGAACTACTAGACTCCTCAGCTTCCAGAAATGACTGTGAAACAACCTCCTCTGAACTTCTAGACTCCTCAGCTTCCACTGATGACTGTGAAACAACCTCTTCTGAACTTCTAGACTTCTCAGCTTCCAGAGATGACTACTATGAAACATCTTCCTCTGAATTTCTAGAGTCCTCAGCTTCCAGAAATGACTATGAAACATCCTCCTCTGAACTTCTAGACTTCCCAGCTTCCAGAAATGACTATGAAACATTCTCCTCTGAACTTCTAGACTCCTCGGCTTCCAGAGATGACTATGAAACATCCTTCTCTGAACTTCTAGAGTCCTCAGCTGCCAGAGATGACTATGAAACATCCTCCTCTGAACTTCTAGACTTTAGCTTCCAGAGAGGGCTATGAACCATTCTCCTCTGAACTTCCAAAGAGGGCTAGTACATGCCCTCCTCTGAACTTCTAGACTTTAGCTTCCAGAGAGGGCTATGAAACATTCTCCTCTGAACTTTTAGACTCTGAAGATGTCAAGGTTCAAAACCTGGACCTTTGGCACACAAGGCTGGAACTGGATCATGGCTTCCCTAGTTCAGCATTATCAGTCTAGAGATGATACTGATCTTGGTAAGCCATGGTGTGATTCCACATAAGACACTTTTCTATATTTTCTCCCTGGGGCCATGCCCACTGGACATGTCTACATGGATACCACACTGCAAAACATGTCCTAAACCACCATCTGACCATCTTTCCCCAATGGCTCTTGCAGTCAACGGACAATGCTCTATATAAGTATTTCTCAGCATACTATTTGGAAATAACATTTTAGAAATAAGGAACAATGGAAATCCCAATGTGTCAGTGTGATTGTCAAAAGTGGAGCAGGAGAAAGCCCTGGTGGAATGGAACGAGGGTTTCAGAAGTCTGCTGGGTCCAGTCCTCAGAAATAGTTGGGGGAGGTTTTACCGTCAGGATGTTTTGGGAGTATCGGACGCCTCGCTCCCAGCTCCCAAGGTCAACTCTGGGCTCCCAGATCCGGAAGCCATTACAGGATTCAGTGTAGAGCAGGAAGAAGTTGGGATAGAGGAGGTAGGTGGCCTCTAAGGTGAGTTTAGGAGGGGTCACACTGTCTAGGTACCAGTGGATCCCAATGCCAGCCACATACTTGGCAGCACTGCTGTTCCCAATGACCTGGAAAAACAGAGAGTATGTGTAAAGACCAACATAATACAGACACTGTGTTGTCGAAGGCTTTCATGGCTGGAATCATTGGGTTGCTATGGGTTTTCCAGGCTGAATGGTCATGCTCCAGAAGCATGACCATTCAGTCTAGAGATCAGTCCATCTCTATGAGTTTTCCAGGCTGGATGGTCATGCTCCAGAAGCATGACCATTCCGTTTAGAAATCGGTCCATCTCTATGAGTTCTCCAGGCTGGATGGTCATGCTCCAGAAGCATGACCATTCCGTCTAGAGATCAGTCCATCTCTATGAGTTTTCCAGGCTGGATGGTCATGCTCCAGAAGCATGACAAATCCATCTAGAGATCAGTCCATCTCTATGAGTTTTCCAGGATGGATGGTCATGCTCCAGAAGCATGACCATTCTGTCTAGAGATCAGTCCATCTCTATGAGTTTTCCAGGCTGGATGGTCATGCTCCAGAAGCATGACCATTCCGTCTAGAGATCAGTCCATCTCTATGAGTTTTCCAGGCTGGATGGTCATGCTCCAGAAGCATGACCCTTCCGTCTAGAGATCAGTCCATCTCTATGAGTTTTCCAGGCTGGATGGTCATGCTCCAGAAGTATGACCATTCCGTCTAGAGATCAGTCCATCTCTATGAGTTTTCCAGGCTGGATGGTCATGCTTCAGAAGTATGACCATTCCATCTAGAGATCAGTCCATCTTTATGAGTTTTCCAGGCTGGATGGTCATGCTCCAGAAGCAGGACCATTCAGTCTAGAGATCAGTCCATCTTTATGAGTTTTCCAGGCTGGATGGTCATGCTCCAGAAGCATGACCATTCCGTCTAGAGATCAGTCCATCTCTATGAGTTTTCCAGGCTGGATGGTCATGCTCCAGAAGCATGACCATTCCGTCTAGAGATCAGTCCATCTCTATGTGTTTTCCAGGCTGGACGGTTATGCTCCAGAAGCATGACCATTCCGTCTAGAGATCATCTTTATGAGTTTTCCAGGCTGGATGGTCATGCTCCAGAAGCATGACCATTCCGTCTAGAGATCAGTCCATCTCTATGAGTTTTCCAGGCTGGATGGTCATGCTCCAGAAGCATGACCATTCCGTCTAGAGATCAGTCCATCTCTATGAGTTTTCCAGGCTGGATGGTCATGCTCCAGAAGCATGACCATTCCGTCTAGAGATCAGTCCATCTCTATGAGTTCTCCAGGCTGGATGGTCATGCTCCAGAAGCATGACTATTCCATCTAGAGATCATCTTTATGAGTTTTCCAGGCTGGATGGTCATGCTCCAGAAGCATGTCCATTCCGTCTAGAGATCAGTCCATCTCTATGAGTTTTCCAGGCTGAATGGTCATGCTCCAGAAGCATGACCATTCCGTCTAGAGATCAGTCCATCTCTATGAGTTTTCCAGGCTGGATGGTCATGCTCCAGAAGCATGACCATTCCGTCTAGAGATCAGTCCATCTCTATGAGTTTTCCAGGCTGGATGGTCATGCTCCAGAAGCATGTCCATTCCGTCTAGAGATCAGTCCATCTCTATGAATTTTCCAGGCTGAATGGTCATGCTCCAGAAGCATGACCATTCCGTCTAGAGATCAGTCCATCTCTATGAGTTTTCCAGGCTGAATGGTCATGCTCCAGAAGCATGACCATTCCGTCTAGAGATCAGTCCATCTCTATGAGTTTTCCAGGCTGAATGGTCATGCTCCAGAAGCATGACCATTCCGTCTAGAGATAAGTCCATCTCTATGAGTTTTCCAGGCTGGATGGTCATGCTCCAGAAGCATGACAATTCCGGCTAGAGATCAGTCCATCTCTATGAGTTTTCCAGGCTGGATGGTCATGCTCCAGAAGCATGTCCATTCCGTCTAGAGATCAGTCCATCTCTATGAATTTTCCAGGCTGAATGGTCATGCTCCAGAAGCATGACCATTCCGTCTAGAGATCAGTCCATCTCTATGAGTTTTCCAGGCTGAATGGTCATGCTCCAGAAGCATGACCATTCCATCTAGAGATCAGTCCATCTCTATGAGTTTTCCAGGCTGGATGGTCATGCTCCAGAAGCATGACCCTTCCGTCTAGAGATCAGTCCATCTCTATGAGTTTTCCAGGCTGGATGGTCATGCTCCAGAAGCATGACCCTTCCGTCTAGAGATCAGTCCATCTCTATGAGTTTTCCAGGCTGGATGGTCATGCTCCAGAAGCATGACAATTCCGGCTAGAGATCAGTCCATCTCTAGACTGATAATGCTGAACTAAGTAACGCCACAGATGTGACATTTCACCCACATCTGTGGCAGGCATCAGAGGTTGTGAGGTCAGTTGTAATCTAGGCAATCCTACCAATCTTTAGTAAACCCAGTCAAGATCTCAGGTTGACCACCTACCACGTTGGCCCAATTGGGCAGGTGGATCCTTTGGTCATCGTGAATGATGAGCAGGACATCCTTATGGCGACTGGCGGCCAATGCGGGGCCCAGATCCAGGATGATGAAATCCCGTTGCGTTTCCGGACTAAACTGGGTCATGGGGAAATTCTTCATGGGAATGAAAACTGAGGATGACGGCTCGTTCTGAGCCGTGACTGCCCAGAAGGTGACGTTGTGACGGGCGTATTCGTCCAGGAACCTGGATTCCAAGATGCAAAGGATTAGAGTATACTTTAACAACAACAACAACACTTTATTTGTATTCCGCCCTACCTTTCCGAGGGGAGCAAGATGAGGGCCTCCCCGGTGGATCTTAGCATCTACGCTGGTTCGGAGGAAGATGCGATTGCGGAGATAGGCGGAGCCCGAACCATTTAGGGCTTTATAGGTCATCACCTGCACCTTGAATTTGGCTCGGCAACTTATCGGCAGCCAGTGGAGCTGTTTCAATAGGGGCGTTGTACATTCCCTATAGTTTGCTCCGGTTAGGAGCCTGGCTGCCGCCTGTTGAACTAGTTGAAATTTCCGGGTGTCTTCAAGGGCAGCCCCATGTTGAGTGCATTGCAGAAGTCCAATCTGGATGTAACCAAGGCATGGACCACCCTGGCCAAGTTAGACTTCATGAGGTATGGTCGCAGCTGGTGCAAAAGTTTGAATTGTGCAAAGGCCCTCCTGGCCACCGCCAACACCTGAGCTTCAAGTGACAGCGTCAAGTCCAGGAGGACCCCCAAGCTATGGGCCTGTGTCCTCAGGGGGAGTGTAACCCCACCAAGCACAGATTACCACCCAATGCCCCGATCGCCCCCCCCCCCCCAACTGACCAGGAGGACCTCTGTCTTGTCTGGATTGAGTGTCAACTTGTTAGCCCTCATCCAATCCATCACAGCTGCCAGACACTGGTTTAGAGCACGGGAGACTTCCTTGGAATTAGGAGGAAAGGAGTAGTAGAGTTGGGTGTCATCTGCGTACAGATGGCACCGAACTCCAAAACTCCGAACTCCAAAACTCCAAAACTCCAAAGAGCCTGCATTGTCTGTAGACACCTCCTAGGTCATGTGGCTGCCATGATTGCATGGAGCACTATTACCTTCTCACAAAAGCATTACCTATTGATCTTCTCACATGTGCATGTTTTCAAACTGTTAGATTGGCAGGAGCTGGTGCTAACAGCAGGAGCTCACCCTGTCCCGTGGATTAAACTGCAAAACTTCCGGTCAACAAATTCAGCAGCTCAGCGGTTTAACTCGTTGTGCCACTATGGCCACAACTAGTTATTTTTACACTATCATGATCCTAGTAATTATACAAAAACAATTTCCTTCTCCAAATGGTAGCAGACGAGTCCCCCGACCCAATCATATTCTGCCCCCAACTCAGTTGACATTTAACATATTTATCAATGGCTTGGACAACGGGCAATTGATTCCCTAACAAAGAGATCGATACCTGACAAAATAGCGGGCCCAGGTCTTGTGGTGGATATCACCTGGCTCTCCCTTCAGGCGCGCTTTGCCCATCACTTGGTTATTGGTCCTCAGCCAGCCGGGAGCGCTCCATGGACTGCCAATGAGGGAGAGGTGCCGCTTCGTGGTGGCCATGAAGCGGTGGAGGAGCGGGATCTACGAAGAGAGCTCAGCAAATGGATCACAATTGCAGAGGCATGAGCGTACTTCATCTCCCCACCCAAAACCATTACTAGTTGGCCATCCCATCGATATGAATGAAGGGACCGTTGGAAATAGCAACTTTCTCAAGCCTCCACTAGTTATTTGTCACTTATATAATTGCTTACTAGGCATAGTTAGGTACCGTCGGAATCTTCGTAGTTTGGAAAAAAGTCGGAAAAATTACCTTTTTGAAGCAATTTTGAAGTTTTTAAGAGAACCGGAAGTCTCTATGCCCTTCTGAAGCTTTCTCCACCATTTTTGTTATGACTCATGAAGTGAGTCGGAAATGATTCAGCTTTTCCTTGCTTCTAGTCCCTGGCCTCAGCTCAAGCCAGAGAAGCCAGTTTTAAACCAGAGAAGGAAGGAATTACCTGGCCTCGGCTCAAGCCAAAGAAGCCAGTTTTAAACCAGAGAAGGAAGGAATTACCTAGCCTCGGCTCAAGCCAGAGAAGCCAGTTTTAAAGCCAGAGAAGGAAGGAATTACCTGGCCTTGGCTCAAGCCAGAGAAGCCAGCTTTAAAGCCAGAGAAGGAAGGAATTACCTAGCCTCGGCTCAAGCCAGAGAAGCCAGTTTTAAAGCCAGAGAAGGAAGGAATTTCCTGGCCTCGGCTCAAGCCAGAGAAGCCAGTTTTAAACCAGAGAAGGAAGGAATTTCCTGGCCTCGGCCAAAGCCAGAGAAGCCAGGTTTAAAGCCAGAGAAGACCGTTTTAAACCAGAGAAGGAAGGAATTTCCTGGCCTCGGCTCAAGCCAGAGAAGCCAGTTTTAAACCAGAGGAGATAGTTTTAAACCAGAGAAGGAAGTAATTTCCTGGCCTCACCTCAAGCCAGAGAAGCCAGTTTTAAACCAGAGAAGGAAGGAATTTCCTGGCCTCGGCCAAAGCCAGAGAAGCCAGTTTTAAAGCCAGAGAAGACAGTTTTAAACCAGAGAAGGAAGGAATTTCCTGGCCTCGGCTCAAGCCAGAGAAGCCAGTTTTAAAGCCAGAGAAGACAGTTTTAAACCAGAGAAGGAAGAAATTTCCTGGCCTCGGCTCAAGTCAGAGAAGCCAGTTTTAAAGCCAGAGAAGCCAGTTTTAAACCAGAGAAGGAAGGAATTACCTGGCCTCAGCTCAAGCCAGAGAAGCCAGTTTTAAACCAGAGAAGGAAGGAATTTCCTGGCCTCAGCTCAAGCCAGAGAAGCCAGTTTTAAACCAGAGAAGGAAGGAATTTCCTGGCCTCAGCTCAAGCCAGAGAAGCCAGTTTTAAAGCCAGAGAAGACAGTTTTAAACCAGAGAAGGAAGGAATTTCCTGGCCTCGGCTCAAGCCAGAGAAGCCAGTTTTAAACCAGAGAAGACAGTTTTAAACCAGAGAAGGAATTTCCTGGCCTCAGCTCAAGCCAGAGAAGCCAGTTTTAAAGCCAGAGAAGACAGTTTTAAACCAGAGAAGGAAGAAATTTCCTGGCCTCGGCTCAAGTCAGAGAAGCCAGTTTTAAAGCCAGAGAAGCCAGTTTTAAACCAGAGAAGGAAGGAATTACCTGGCCTCAGGTTTTTAAGAGAACCGGAAGTCTCTATGCCCTTCTGAAGCTTTCTCCACCATTTTTGTTATGACTCATGAAGTGAGTCGGAAATGATTCAGCTTTTCCTTGCTTCTAGTCCCTGGCCTCAGCTCAAGCCAGAGAAGCCAGTTTTAAACCAGAGAAGGAAGGAATTACCTGGCCTCGGCTCAAGCCAAAGAAGCCAGTTTTAAACCAGAGAAGGAAGGAATTACCTAGCCTCGGCTCAAGCCAGAGAAGCCAGTTTTAAAGCCAGAGAAGGAAGGAATTACCTGGCCTTGGCTCAAGCCAGAGAAGCCAGCTTTAAAGCCAGAGAAGGAAGGAATTACCTAGCCTCGGCTCAAGCCAGAGAAGCCAGTTTTAAAGCCAGAGAAGGAAGGAATTTCCTGGCCTCGGCTCAAGCCAGAGAAGCCAGTTTTAAACCAGAGAAGGAAGGAATTTCCTGGCCTCGGCCAAAGCCAGAGAAGCCAGGTTTAAAGCCAGAGAAGACCGTTTTAAACCAGAGAAGGAAGGAATTTCCTGGCCTCGGCTCAAGCCAGAGAAGCCAGTTTTAAACCAGAGGAGATAGTTTTAAACCAGAGAAGGAAGTAATTTCCTGGCCTCACCTCAAGCCAGAGAAGCCAGTTTTAAACCAGAGAAGGAAGGAATTTCCTGGCCTCGGCCAAAGCCAGAGAAGCCAGTTTTAAAGCCAGAGAAGACAGTTTTAAACCAGAGAAGGAAGGAATTACCTAGCCTCGGCTCAAGCCAGAGAAGCCAGTTTTAAAGCCAGAGAAGGAAGGAATTTCCTGGCCTCGGCTCAAGCCAGAGAAGCCAGTTTTAAACCAGAGAAGGAAGGAATTTCCTGGCCTCGGCCAAAGCCAGAGAAGCCAGGTTTAAAGCCAGAGAAGACCGTTTTAAACCAGAGAAGGAAGGAATTTCCTGGCCTCGGCTCAAGCCAGAGAAGCCAGTTTTAAACCAGAGGAGATAGTTTTAAACCAGAGAAGGAAGTAATTTCCTGGCCTCACCTCAAGCCAGAGAAGCCAGTTTTAAACCAGAGAAGGAAGGAATTTCCTGGCCTCGGCCAAAGCCAGAGAAGCCAGTTTTAAAGCCAGAGAAGCCAGTTTTAAAGCCAGAGAAGACAGTTTTAAACCAGAGAAGGAAGGAATTTCCTGGCCTCGGCTCAAGCCAGAGAAGCCAGTTTTAAACCAGAGAAGGAAGGAATTTCCTGGCCTCGGCCAAAGCCAGAGAAGCCAGTTTTAAAGCCAGAGAAGACAGTTTTAAACCAGAGAAGGAAGGAATTTCCTGGCCTCGGCTCAAGCCAGAGAAGCCAGTTTTAAAGCCAGAGAAGACAGTTTTAAACCAGAGAAGGAAGGAATTTCCTGGCCTCGGCTCAAGCCAGAGAAGCCAGTTTTAAAGCCAGAGAAGACAGTTTTAAACCAGAGAAGGAAGGAATTTCCTGGCCTCGGCTCAAGCCAGAGAAGCCAGTTTTAAACCAGAGAAGACAGTTTTAAACCAGAGAAGGAAGGAATTTCCTGGCCTCAGCTCAAGCCAGAGAAGCCAGGTTTAAAGCCAGAGAAGACAGTTTTAAACCAGAGAAGGAAGAAATTTCCTGGCCTCGGCTCAAGTCAGAGAAGCCAGTTTTAAAGCCAGAGAAGCCAGTTTTAAACCAGAGAAGGAAGGAATTACCTGGCCTCAGCTCAAGCCAGAGAAGCCAGTTTTAAACCAGAGAAGGAAGGAATTTCCTGGCCTCAGCTCAAGCCAGAGAAGCCAGTTTTAAACCAGAGAAGGAAGGAATTTCCTGGCCTCGGCTCAAGCCAGAGAAGCCAGTTTTAAAGCCAGAGAAGACAGTTTTAAACCAGAGAAGGAAGGAATTTCCTGGCCTCAGCTCAAGCCAGAGAAGCCAGTTTTAAACCAGAGAAGGAAGGAATTTCCTGGCCTCAGCTCAAGCCAGAGAAGCCAGTTTTAAACCAGAGAAGGAAGGAATTTCCTGGCCTCGGCTCAAGCCAGAGAAGCCAGTATTAAAGCCAGAGAAGCCAGTTTTAAACCAGAGAAGGAATGAATTTCATCCGCTTGCTTTTCCAAGCTTCTGATCCCTGGCCTCGGCCAAAGCCAGAGAAGCCAGTTTTAAACCAGAGAAGGAAGAAATTTCCTGGCCTCAGCCAAAATCAGAGAAGCCAGTTTTAAACCAGAGAAGGCATATCTAGGTACATCCTTTAACAGCTGAGAGACCTAGTTGCCTTGCATGAGCACTGGCAAAAGCTTGTGACTTCTAATTGGTCATGCTTTTCCTTGACCAGTGGTTGTCCAAAAAGATTATGAATCCCATTTCCAAAATGGTTATGGAGATTCACATTTTCCAAAAGATAATGGCAACATTTTACCAAAGGGGCCTGGAGTGGAAAATTACCAGTCAAAGCAGAGAGTTCAGACAAGGGGAAAGTTCAAAAGTGAAATGCCTAGTTATAAGCAGGTACAGGAGGGGGAATCGGCTACTGAGGAAAAGTGGGCACAGGAATACTGCCAAGAGCAGGCGCCATAAGAGAACAAAAGGAATTGATAGAGAGGAGGCATGAATTGGAGAAAAAAGCCTTTACACAAGCTCACAATATTGATGATAAAACTGAGCTGCATCTCAGTCTTGTGCAGCAGTTGCAACAAAAGGAATTGATAGAGAGGAGGCATGAATTGGAGAAAAAAGCCTTTACACAAGCTCACAATATTGATGATAAAACTGAGCTGCATCTCAGTCTTGTGCAGCAGTTGTTCACCCAGCAGGGTGATTTGCTCAAATAAACCTGTTGAATTATCTCCTTGTCTGGAGGTTTTGGGGCCATTTGATAACAAAGGGATGCAGCAGCATGTCCAGACATGAAAGCAAGAAATCCACAAGAGAGCCAGAGAGAAGGTCTCTTTCCTCTTGGCATCACTCACCCTCAGTTCAGTGTCCTCATAAGCCAGACTGAAGCACTTCAAGTCGTAGTCATTCACACACTGGTCTGCGTAACTGTACGCTCGGGTGGAGAAGTCAGAGCATGCCATGGGCAGGCGCAAAAGGTTGTACTCAATCCCTGTAAATACAGGGGGAAGCAAAAAGGTTAGGGATATACAGTTGTTATGTGCCTCTAAGTCATTTCTGATGTATGGCAGCTACTATTGTGTTATTGGATATATAGTGATATAAATGTCACCATGGATAGAATCATAGAGTTGGCAGAGACCCCAAGGGCCATCCAGTCCAACTCCCTACCATGCATGAACACAGACAATGCCATCCTGACAGATCGCCATCCAACCTCCATAGAATAATAATAATAATAATAATAATAATAATGATAATGATAATAATAAGAAGAATCTGACACGATATGAGGATTTAAAGATCGAACTGCAAAGACTCTGGCACAAGACTCTGCCACAAGACTCTGGTAAAGGTGATCTCAGTGGTGATCAGCACACTGGGTGCAGTGCCTAAAGACCTTGGCTTGCACTTAAGCACAATCAGCACTGATAAAATTACCATCTGCCAGCTGCAAAAGGCCACCTTACTGGGATCTGCTTGCATAATTCGCCGATACATCACACAATCCTAGACACTTGGGAAGTGTCTGACGTGTGATCCAATTCTGCTGTAGACTCATCTTGTTGTGTTTCTAATAATAATAATAATAATAATAATAATAATAATAATAATAATGTATTGTCGAAGGCTTTCGTGGCCGGAATCACTGGGTTGTTGTAGGTTTTTTCGGGCTATATGGCCATGGTCTAGAGGCATTCTCTCCTGACGTTTTGCCTGCATCTATGGCAAGCATCCTCACTACCTCTGAGGATGCTTGCCATAGATGCAGGCGAAACGTCAGGAGAGAATGCCTCTAGACCATGGCCATATAGCCCGAAAAAACCTACAACAACCCAATAATAATAATAATAATAATAATAATAACAACAAGAACAAGAACAACAACAACAATACACTATTTATATGCCACACTTCTCCCCTAGGAAACTCAGAGTGGATTACAGCACTTAAATACATAAGCTAACATTCAATGCCTTTACAATAATATACAATGAGACACACAAACACAAGCAAAGGCAGAGGCTTCTCCTTTCATTTCTGGCTTCTGGAGACAGTGCTCATATCTGCCTCTGGGGTGGTGCTTTCTCCATTTTCAAGCTGAGGAGTCTGTGTTGTCACCTCCTGGGTGTGTGCTTGGAGCGTCTTTTGCCTTTTCCTGCTGAAGCAGTACCTCTTTATCTACTCACATTGTGCTTTCGAACTGCTAGGTTGGCAGGAGCTAGAGCTGACAGACAGGAGCTCACCCCATCTTGCAGATTCAAACTGCCGACCTTCAGGCCAACAGTTCAGCAGTACAAGGGGTTAATCCATTGCACCACCATGGCTCCCAAGAAGCATGCAACTGTTGAGTTATGGAATATGGAGTGATATATTTATTTATTTATTTATTATTTCGAGCGCTTATTCCATAAGTCTCCTGAGGCAGACCGTTCTAATGGATCCACCACCCCTGCGGAGGGTAAGAGGCACAGTGAGTCTAAACCTGATCAGGTGGTGATCGGTCCATGGCAATGGGGCGATGGTCAGCTCCTCCACCCTGCCACCTTCATCCCATCCCTGACATAAAACCATATCCAATGTGTACCTGGCACTATGGATGGGACCAATACTAATTGGGACAGGCCCATGGTTGCCATGGTGGCCATGAAGTCCTGAGCTGCACCTAATTGGGGGGGGGGGGGGGGCTCGGTATGAACATTGAAATCTCCCAGGACTAAAAGCCGTTGAGAATTCAAAGCCAAGTCCGAGACCACTTCTGCTAGCTCAGGTAGGGAGACTGTCGTGCAGCGGGGTGGTTGGTACACTAACAGAATCCCTATCCTGTCCCGGTCACCAATCCTAATGCCGATACACTCAAAGGAAGATGACTGTGGGATGGGGCACCTGATCAGGGAGATAAAATCCTTATTTTATATACAGACACTTGTGACATAAATGTCACAATGGAGGCATCCAGTTGTGGTATTAAGGGATACAGAATGATATACAGTGCTTTAGACATCTGTATATGTTGGTGCTAGAGTTTTATTGGTAGACCATTTGGCCAGACACACTTTTGACAGCTGCAAGGCAAAAGCTATCACTCTTACCTTCTTCAGAGAAGTAAGAGCGGAGCAAGTGGTCCTGGGCTTCCGTAGACAAGCGCATGATGTTGATCGCAGCAGCGTCAGTGAGGGACCCGCCAAAACCTTTGATGCGCTGGTAGTGTACAAAAGGATTGTACGTATATCGTAAGCCTTTCAAGGAGAGCAGAAGAGAAGAAGCTGGTTAGATTTGGGGGAACACTGAGATATTCAATGTCTGTTAAGTTCTTGAGTGTGTCTTTCCAGGAATGGATGGGATTATAAAAAAGGGGGGGGGGGAGACTATAAATCCCAGCACTATTTAAGACTTTGGAAAGGAACCTTGGCTTTTTCAAGTGGAGCAAAACCCATTAAAAAGTTCATAGAATCATACTGAAGTCAAACATGACCCTCCCCCCCCCCCAAATAAGAGATAGTAACTTATAGTTTTGCTAAGGGCAAGGACACCAGGCTGGATAATAAGGGTTAAGCCTTGGTCAGTTAGGTGTGTATCATTTAATCAAGGTTTTATACCCTATTTTCATATGTTTACAGCAGAAGGTAACCAATTTATTACTGAAAATCATGCCACAAAAGTATTTGAATTTTTCCATCTGAGACACACCTGGGCTCCTGATGGTCCCCCATCTCACAAACAAGGGACTCTCTTTCCCTTTATGGACCTTCCTATGAATAATACGAACTATGAACACTGGGGGAAGGTAGTTGGGTTTACTCTCTGTGTTATGATTTCTATATTTTCATATTTTCTCCTGTATTTCTATATTTCCCTTCATGTAATTGGCCTTGCCCTGACCCTTTGCCCCCTTCCCCTTTCCTTGGGGGAAATCTACAAGGAAGCTGCCCTGCCTCTGGAAAAGCAATCAGCAATCATGAAAAGACCCTTATCTTTGGACGTTCTTTGCATGGACAATAATCAAGGAAATCCTTTTGACTTCAGAGTTGGGCCACCATTAGGATTTCCATTTGGCAGACTTTTTAATCATATAACAATGGGGGGAATATGACCTTAGGAAGGTTCTCTTTTCCTCCAAGCCATTTTTCTTTCAAATCTTTCCACTAAGGACATTCACAAAAGTTTCCCCTTTGTGCCCTATCTGATTGTAAGAGGAAAACCTGGATTAAGCCATCAATGCTTATCACAGACCCATCTCAGGACAATAAAGTGGCTTCTCTGGCAGGCCGATCCCCGGACTCGATAAGCCTAAGGACATTAAAACTCCATAATCCACTCCAGAATGCATTGTCTCCCTTCATCCCGCCTCCCTCCCTTCTGATTTGCTGGAGTGACGAGGCAGCAGGAGCCTCCTTATTGGCTCTGGCGCACCGCGAAAGCCCTGTGATTGGCCCTGATGAATGGGGGATGGCCAAGCCTCCTCCCAGCTGTTTGCGTGTCAGCCAATCCCCTTCGAGCTGGGCGGGAGGGGGGAGCGGCAATTTTGAAACTCATAACTCTGTATTTTCTATAAAAATGGCCTTTATTTCTATAACCACATGCTCTGCTTGGCGAATGATTGCTGCTCTGCATCCTTTTCAGCTGAATTACTAATAAACCTCGGTGGCACTTCCATTTGGTGAGACCTTTTATTGGGAAAAATCAGGGATTGGATGCTTCTCTCTGTCTCGCCAGGGTAGCGAACTCTTTGATGAGTCTGATTGGTCTCTGCCTCCTGGCAAAGACCCCTAAATTCCTGCTCTATAACAATATAGGTGACCAAGGGCTATGCAGTTTAATCCTCTACTATTGAGGAAGACACAGTCAAAACCCTCCTGACAGGTGGCCACCCAGCCTCTGCTTCAGAAAAGAAGAGTCCACCTGACTCCCAGATAGCATTGGGATGTTCTTTCTAATGTTTAGGTAGAATTACTTTTCCTGCAATTTGAATCCATTGTGTTCTAGTCGTTGGAGCAGCAGAAAACAAGCCTCCTCGATATGACATTCCTATTTGCTCAAAACTAATGTTCAATTTTTTGGCTAAATGAGGCTGATGGGTTCACTGATGATTTAGAGAGGATTGTGGGATTTTCTATAGGTCTCCCTGGGGCACAAAGTGATGAAGATTCAAGTCAGAGAAATTGAAAGGGTCTTTGAGCAAAATTTGCAAATGCTAAGCAAGGGGCTTTGAATGAAATTAACAGCAAAAGAGAAATATACCCTTTCTCTGTAGAAAAGGAGCAACACGGAAGAAAATGTTTTTAAGAATCAAGATGTGACATGTAGAGGTCATACAAAGTTCAAACTCACATAGGGAGTTGTGTTGTGGTTAAGCCAAAGGTTGTGGTTAAGCGAAGAGTCTGCAGGTACAAGAAGGTACTTTCCATCCAAAGGTGAAGGGAGGGGGGCTGGAAAGAGAGTACTTTCCATGACCTATTACTTGAGTATAAAGGTCAGCAGAAACAGAGGAGGGGCGCAGCAGTCACTTGAAGGGTAGCATCTGCGTATGCTGCCAGGCTGTCTGTCTTCTTCATGAAGAAACTAAAATAAAACTTATTTTTTGATCTTTTGGGGGGGGGGGGGACTGTCTCCTTCCTTACGTGCTCCCATGATGTGGACCTAAGAAGACCCAATTTAGGGTTTCTAACAAAATGATGGTTCTCTCTGGGGAAAACCTGACTCAGAAAGTGCAGGGTTCAAAGTCAGTCAGAGGGGCCAGAAACTGCAACATTAGATAAGGAGTTGGATGAAGAGCTAAGTGATATGGAAGGCTCTCAAGGAAAACACTGTTGAGACCCAGCCGGTGTTTGAGCCTGAACTGGTGATTGTGTTTCCCCCTCCTAATGTTTCTGGGCCTGATGTGATCAATGAGGATGAGGTGCAAAATGGAGACACTTTGGACAGTAATGTTACTACAGACACTGATCAAGAGGCGTCAGGGGAAATGCTAAGTTCTCATGAGAATGTTTCTGTCAGAGCAAGGGAAGAAAGTTTACTCCCTTCTCCAGACTTGAGTTTGCAAGATAGCTCGACACCTGGTGGAGTTAATGAGGAGATAGATAAGACCAGCCGCCGTCTGGAAATCAGCCAGAACCCTTGAGAGGCCCAATGTTTACACAGGTCAGAAAGAATTCGGCAGTTAAGGCCAAAAACTGGGGGGAGTAGAAACCAGTTTTGGAACTTAAATTGGGCCCTTAGAGAATCATCTTCAGATCAGGCATCGTTTGGAATCAAGCTCAAGTCTCCTGTTTCAAGTGGCCTCGTCTCTAAGGATATATCTAGCTTTTCAAGTGGATTAGCAGTGGCTAGTCTGTTCATAGTTTTCTATTGAAGGCTTTTGGTTATTCACTGCATTTGGATTATTTCTGCAACCTTCTAGTTGGGAAGCCACCAGACATGGTGCCGTAAGGAAGGAAAGTCCAAGGGCTCAGAAAGCTAGAGTTGCCTATCCCTCTTGCAGTGGCTTACCTTCCACCCCCACCCTCCAAATCCCCATCCCAGGGGCTTACCTGAACCAGAGGTGCTTGGATGGATCACCCCTTCGCTGCGCTCCAAACGTCCCCCAGCCCTGGTGCTCTCATATTTGACAAAGCTGCCAACATCGGGGATGGAGACGGGGTCCATTGTGTCACAGTAGGTGGCATTGCAGACGCAGACCATGGCCTTGGTGCCAAAAAAACGGGGGGCACAAGGACGGCTGGCTATGAGAGAGGAGAGGGAAAAGAGTTCAGTGGAGAAGCTAGTCCCTTTCAGGGTGAAATCGAACATGATCCCCCCGCTCCGCCCATTAGAGATAGTAACTTATAGTTTGCTAAGGGCAAGGACACTCTGGCCGGCCGATCCCCAGCCTCGATAAGCCTAAGGACCTTAAAACTCCATAATCCACTCCAGAATGCATTGTCTTCCTTCATCCCGCCTCCCTCCCTTCTGATTCACTGAAGCGTCAAGATAGCAGGAACCTCCTGATGGGCTCTGGTGCCCCACGAAAGCCCTGCCATTGGCTCTGATGCATGGGGGACAGCCAAGCCTCCTCCCAGCTGTTTGCACGTCAGCCAATCCCCTTCGAGCTGGGCGGGAGGGGGGAGTGGGAATTTGAAACTCGCAACTCTGTATTTTCTATAAAATGGCCTTTATTACTGTAACCACGTGCTCTGCTTGGCGAATGATTGCTGCTCTGCATCCTTTTCAGCGGAATCGCAAATAAAACATCTCAGTGGCACTTCCTTCCACTTGGTGAAACCTTTTAGCGGGAAAAATCTGGGATTGGGTCCTTCTCTCTGTCTCGCTAGGGTAACGAACTCTTTAAAGAGTCTGATTGGTCTTTGCCTCCTGGCAAAGACCCCTAAATTCCTGCTCTATAACAAGGGGAGGCACTCTGCACATGCTCCATATCCCGGGGGTGATAGGATGGAACCATCTCAAAGTGGTACCAAGCGGCAACAAAACGTGCAGTGCAGATGGGTCCTTGAAATTATCTGGCACAGTTAAAGATGGCTTCCATGTCAACAGTCTGCATTTTGTGGACTCTGCACATGCTCCATATCCCAGGGGTGATAGGATGGAATCATCTCAAAGTGGTACCAAGCAGCTACGAAACGTGCAGTGCAGATGGGTCCTTGAAATTATCTGGCACAGTTAAAGATGGCTTCCATGTCAACACTCTGCATTTTGAAGGATGTATCCACAGTGTTGAACCTCCTTGAGAGGGATGGTTCAGCACCATGGATGGCTCTTTTGAAGGATGTAGGACAGGCCTGGGCAAACATGGGCCCTCCAGGTGTTTTGGACTTCAACTCCCACCATTCCTAACAGCCTCATGCCCTTTCCTCCCCCCCCCCCCCCCGCCCTCAACCGCTTAAGTGAAAAATGGGGCTTCATCCGGGATTGTACTTCTGAATGTAAACAAAGGCTTAAGCAGCTGCGGGGGATATTTATTTATCGTGTCATCCGCAACCAGAACATTGTATTACATTTCTAACAGAACAAAACAAACAAACAGATAAAAAACCCCACAAATTTTGCAAGCTTGGTAGCTGATTAAATGTCCTTTGACCAGTATCTGGCCCCTTGGAGTGCCTCTGGTGTTGCCGCAAGAAGGTCCTCCATTGTGCATGTAGCAGGGCTCAGGTTGCATTGCAGCAGGTGGTCAGTGGATTGCTCCTCTCCACACTCGCATGTCGTTGATTTAACTTTGTAGCCCCATTTCTTGAAGTTGGCTCTGCATCTCGTGGTGCCAGAGCGCAGTCTGTTCAGCACCTTCCAAGTCGCCCAGTCTTCTGTGTGCCCAGAGGGGAGTCTCTCATCTGGTATCACCCACGGATTGAGGTGCTGGGTTTGAGCCTGCCACTTTTGAACTCTCGCTTGCTGAGGTGTTCCAGCGAGTGTCTCTGTAGATCTAAGAAAACTATTTATTGATGTAAGTCGTTGACGTGCTGGCTGATACCCAAACAGGGAATGAGCTGGAGATGTCTCTGCCTTGGTCCTTTCACTATTGGCTGCAACTTCCCGGCGGATGTCAGGTGGTGCAATACCGGCTAAACAGTGTAATTTCTCCAGTGGTGTAGGGTGCAGACACCCCGTGATAATGCGGCATGTCTCATTAAAAGCCACATCCACTGTTTTAGTGTGGTGAGATGTGTTCCACACTGGGCATGCATACTCAGCAGCAGAGTAGCATAGTGCAAGGGCAGATGTCTTCACTGTGTCTGGTTGTGCTCCCCAGGTTGTGCCAGTCAGCTTTCGTATGATATTGTTTCTAGCACCCACTTTTTTGCTTGATGTTCAGGCAGTGCTTCTTGTAGGTCAGAGCATGTTCCAGAGTGACTCCCAGGTATTTGGTTGCGCTGCAATGCTCCAGTGGGATTCCTTCCCAGGTAATCCTCAGAGCTCGGGATACTTGTCTGTTCTTAAGGTGAAAGGCACATGTCTGTGTTTTAGATGGATGAGGGATCAGTTGGTTTCCCCTGTAATAGGCAGTTAGAGCACGTAGCGCTTCGGAGAGCTTCTGTTCAACCATCTCAAAGCTCCCTGCTTGAGCAGTAATGGCACGATCATCAGCATAGATGAAACTCTCTGCGGGGGGGAAAGGAAGGGGCCTGGGGCTGTTATGAATGCTGGGAGTTAGAGTCCAAAACACTTGGAGGACCCAAGTTTACTCATACCTGATGTGGAGCAAAGCTGTGTGTCATGGCATGTTGGTGTATCTGCTGCAGTGTACCTGTTACGTGAAAACACTGAGAAACCCCAGAGTCTATGCAAAATAAACAATAAATCATCTCCTTTTAAAAATATATCATTGAAAGGTGTTCATCAGCTATGTTGTGCCTCCTTACATCTCATTATTACAATTTATTTCTGTATTGTCGAAGGTTTCTATGACTGGAATCACTGGGTTGTTGTAGGTTTTTCAGGCTATATGGCTATGTTCTAGAAGCATTCTCTCCTGACGTTTCACCTGCATCTATGGCAGGCATTGCTAATCAAAGTGGCCAACTGAAACATTCACACCTAGCTCCAACAGACAAGAGTTCTTTCTCACACCCTGGACTTTCTACATATATATAATTTCCTAGTTCCTAGTTCCAACAGACCTCACAACCTCTGAAGATGCCTGCCATAGATGCAGGCGAAACATCAGGAGAGAATGCTTCTAGAACATGGCCATATAGCCCGAAAAACCTACAACAACCCAATTAATTTCTGTGTCCGTATCTCTTATAAGGAGCTGGTTTAGCTTCCAGTTTGCTAGTAAAACTGAATGAGTGTGTTGCAAAACGATGCCTGTCTACAAAGTGTGCCACCCACATGAAATGTTTGGAAAGCTCTGGATTACAGGTATATAGATGGATGGATAATGGATGATAGACAGAGAGATGGATGGATGATGGTTGGTTGGTTGGTTGGATGAATGGATGAATAGATGGATAATGGGTGGATAGATGGGAGGATGGATGGATGGATAATAGATTCTAGATGGATGGATGAGAAGATTGATGGATGGATGGAGATGGATAGATAATAGATACATGCTAGATGGATGGATGGCTAATGGATGGCTGATAGACTGTAAACCGCCCCGAGTCACCTGTAGGCTGAGAGGGATGGTATATAAATATAGTAAATAAATAAATAAATAAATGGGTGAAGGATGGTTGATGGATGGATGAGAGATGAATGATAGATGGATGGATGGTGGTTGGATGAATGGATGGATAGATGAATAATGGGTGAATAGATGGGAGGATGAATGAAGATGGATGGCTGAATAATAGATAGATGCTAGATGGATGGATGATAGGAGGATGGCTAATGGATGGCTGATAGATGGATGGATGATAGATTGATGGATGATGGATGGATGAACTGATGAATAAATGGATGGATGGATGGATGGATGGATGGATGGATGGATGGTGGATGATTGATAGACTGACAGAGATGGATGATAGATGGTTGGATGAATGGATGGATGGATATATAGATAGATGGATAATGGGTGGATAGGTGGGAGGATGGATGAGGATGGATGGATGGATGGATGAATAATAGATAGATGCTAGATGGATGGATGATGGGAGCATGGCTAATGGATGGCTGATAGACAGACGGATGGATGATAGATGAATGGGTGAAGGATGGTTATTGGATGGATGAACTGATGAATAGATGGATGGATGGATGATGGATGATTGATAGACTGACAGAGAGAAGGATGGCTGATGGTTGGATGGATAGATAGATGGATAATGGGAAATAGGTGGGAGGATGGATGAGGATGGATGGATGAATAATAGATAGATGCTAGATACATGGATGGTAGGAGGATGGCTAAAGGATGGCTGATAGACAGACAGATGGATGATAGATGGATGGGTGAAGGATGGTTGATAGATGGATGAACTGATGAATAGATGGATGATGGATGGGAGAGATGGATGATAGATGGATGGATGATGGTTGGTTGGATGGATGAATGGATGGATAGATAGATGGATAGGTGGGAGGATGGCTAATGGATGGCTGATAGACAGACCGATGGATGATACATGGATGGGTGAAGGATGGTTGATGGATGGATGAACGGATGAATAAATGGATGGTTGATAGATGACTGATAGAGGGAATTGTTGATAGATGGATGGATGGATGATGGTTGGATGAATAGATTGATAGGTGGATAATGGGTGAATAGATGGGAGGATGGATGGGGATGGATGGAGATGGATGGATGGGGATGGATGGATGGATATTAGATAGATGCTAGATGGATGGGTGATGGAAGGATGGCTAATGGATGGTTGATAAACAGACAGATGGATTATCATGGATGAGTGATGTATGGTTGATGAATGGATAAACTGATAAATGGATGGATGAATGAATGTTTGAATGCATGACGGATGGATAGATGATGAATGGATGGATGGATGATGGGTGGCTAATAGATGGACAGATGGATGATAGATGGATGGATAACGAGTGGAAAGATAGGAGGATAGATGAGGTTGGTTGGATGGTTGGATGGATGGATAGATGGATGGATGGATGGATGATGGGTGGCTAATAGATAGACAAATGGATGATAGATGAATGGATGGATAGATGAATAATGGGTGGAAAGATGGGAGGATAGATGAGGTTGGGTGAATGGATGGATAATGGGTGGCTAATAGATTGATGGATGATAGATGAATGGATGGATAGATGGATAATGGTTGGGAAGATGAGAGGATGGATGAGGTTGGATGGTTGGATGGATGGATGGATGATGGGTGGCTAATAGATGGAAGATGAATGGATGGATAGATGAATAATAGATGGAAAGATGGAAGGATAGATAGGTGGATGATAGATGAATGGATGGATAGATGGATCATGGGTGGAAAGATGGGAGGATAGATGAGGTTGGATGGTTGGATGGATGCATGGATGGATGATGGGTGGCTAATAGATGGGCAGATGAATGGATGGATAGATGGATAATGGGTGGAAAGATGGGAGGATAGATAGGCGGATGATAGATGAATGGATGGATAGATGGGTCATGGGTGGAAAGATGGGAGGATAGATGAGGTTGGATGGGTGGATGACGGGTGGCTAATAGATGGACATATAGATGATAGATGAATGGATGGATAGATGGAGAATGGGTGGAAAGATGGGAGGATAGATGAGGTTGGGTGGATGGATGGATGGATGGATGATGGGTGGCTAATAGATAGACAGATGGATGATAGATGAATGGATGGATGGATAACGAGTGGAAAGATAGGATAGATGAGGTTGGTTGGATGGTTGGATGAATAGATAGATGGATGGATGGATGGATGGCTAATAGACAAATGGATGATAGATGAATGGATGGATAGATGGATAATGGGTGGAAAGATGGGAGAATAGATGAGGTTGGATGGGTGGATGGATGGATGGATGGATGATGGGTGGCTAATAGATAGATGGATGATAGATGAATGGATGGATAGATGGATAATGGTTGGGGAGATGGGAGGGTGGATGAGGATGGATGAGGATGGATGGATGGATGGATGATGTGTTGCTAATAGATAGACAGATGGATGATAGATGAATGGATGGATGGATAGATGGATAATGGGTAGAAAGATGGGAGGATAGATGAGGTTGGATGGGTGGATGGATGATGGGTGGTAATAGATAGACAGATGAATTGATGGATAGATGGATAACGGGTGGAAAGATGGGAGCATAGATGAGGTTGGGTGGTGGATAATAGATGCTAGATGTATGCATGGATGGAGGATGGCTAATGGATGGCAGTAGATAGGCAGATGGATGATAAATGGATGGGTGATGTATGGTTGATGGATGAATGGATGGATGATGGATGGACAGATGATGGATGGGAGGATGAGTAGAGGATGGATGGATGAAGATTGATGGATAGATAAATGATGGATAATGGATAGATGGATGATAGATGGCTAATATACAGACACAGATGAATAATAGATTGGTGGATGGATTGGAGAATGGATGGATGGATGGATGGATGGATAGAGGATGGATGATAGAGAGATGGATGATAGATGGATGGAGTTTACTAGTAAAACTGAATTGCTGTGTCCCATGATCATGAAAAGTTTGGACAGCTCTGATGTAGAGTCAGGAGGTGACACCGACTTCCTCATGTTTTTCTACCAGTTGTCCTAGATCTGCATCCATCCAAACACATGATCCTGGCGACACTGTGTCCTTTTCTTGCCCTTCTTCCTTGCTGACACATTTCCTCTCAAACGGGCCACCTAGTTAGGGAAACACCTTAAGAGGCTGGGCTTCTGCAAAGAAGGTGGCAGCAGTCAGAGGAATAGGAATGAACGGGAGGGCGGAGTGACATTTTTATTGCAACCACAGCCGCCTCATTTCCTGGGTTTTATTGGTAAGCTTAAGCAAGGAAGTCCAGGAAAACAAAGTCAATGGAGACACCAAGATGAAAACAAATGGTGGGCTGAAATAACCCTTTCTGTGCTTAGTCATTAGGAGAAGCCAATAATAATAATAATAATAATAATAATAATAATAATAATAATAATAATAATGTGCTCTTCAACATTCATAATGTTTGCCACCTTGTCCACACTCTGGTACTGCTTGTCATGTAAATCCCAGGTTTTTGGAATATGGATGAGCTCCCTCTGTCAGCTCCAGCTCCCCATGGAGGGATATGAGGGAAGCCTCCCACAAGAATGGCAAAAAACATCAAAACACCCGGGTGTCTCCTGCATTGCGCAGGAGCTGTCCTTGCAGATGGCCAATTCTCTGACACCAGAAGTGACTTGCAGTTTCTTAAGTAGTCCTGACATGGAAAAAATAGTGAAACGCTGACGTCTGCTCTCCATGCAAAGCAATGGGTGATGTAGTCACTTACTTGTTGTCTCTGCAATTGTCCAGACAAGAAGGGAAAGCACCCCAAGGCCAGCTCCCGCCATCTGCATTGCAGCTCTCATGTTTTGGTGTCAAAGCCCAAGGGAATCTGCAGACCTGAATCCGGAAGGGAGAACATGGTGAGAACCCCTGGTCAATGGATCAGAGCAACCACCCATTCGCCATCTAGGTATATAAAGGTTGAAGTATGTATGTGTGTTGGTGGGTTAGTTTGTACCACAAAGGCTCCTCCGTGGCTTGATGGAGCTGGACCAAACTTGGCACACGGACTCGGCATTGTCCAACTAAGAGGCTTACACTAAAAAGAGCCGCCTTTTTTGAGCCCAGAAATCAGGAAAGAAAAGAAACAAAGCTGTGGCTGGGTGGAGTGTCCCTCTGCATTTTGACTGGAAAAGAAGGGAGCAAAGTGAATTAGTTGCTGCTACAGGACATGTATGAAGGGAAGAGAGGAAGGAAGGGGAAAGGAAGGGAAGAAGGAAAGAAAGAAAGAAAGAGGGAGGGGGGGAGGGAAGGAAGGAAGGAAGGAAGGAAGGAAGGAAGGAAAAGATGAAGGTAGGAAAGAAAAAAGAAGGGTATGGGGGGAGAAAGAGAAAGAAAAAGGAGGGAAAGAAGGAAGAGAATTGAAAGTAAGGAAGAATAAAGGAAAGAAGGAAGATAGGAAGGAATAAAGGAAAGGAGGGAGGGAGGAAGGATGGAAAGAATAAAGCAAAGAAGGAAGGAAGGAAAGAAGGAAGAGAGAGAGGAAGAAAGGAAGGAAGGAAAGAAGGAAGGAAGGAAAAGAGGAAGGTAGGAAAGAAAAAAGAAGGGTAAGGGAGGGAGAAAGAGAAAGAAAAAGGAGGGAAAGAAGGAAGAGAATTGAAAGGAAGGAAGAATAAAGCAAAGAAGGAAGAGAAGAAGGAATAAAGGAAAGAAGGGAGGAAGGGAGGGAGGGAGGATGGAAAGAATAAAGCAAATAAGGAAGGAAGGAGTAAAGGAAAGAAGGAAGAGAGAGGTCCCCCTCTCTCTTCCTTCTTTCCTTTACTCCTTCCTTCCTTATTTGCGATGGAGGAAAAGAAAGAAAAAGGAGAGGAGGGAAGGGAATTGAAAGGATGGATGGAAGGAAGAAAAGAATAAAGGAACAAAGGAATGAAGGAATGAAAGAAAGGGGCGGGGAAGGAAAGAAGGGAGGAAGGAAGGAAAAGAAGGAAAAGGGAGGAAGAGAAAGAAAAAGGAGGGAAAGAAGGAATAGAATTGAAAGGAAGGAAGGAAGAATAAAGCAAAGAAGGAAGAGAGGAAGGAATAAAGGAAAGAAGGGAGGAAGGAAGGATGGAAAGAATAAAGCAAATAAGGAAGGAAGGAGTAAAGGAAAGAAGGAAGAGAGAGGGGGAGGAAGGAAGGAAAGAAGAAGGGTAAGCGATGGAGGAAAAGAAAGAAAAAGGAGAGAAGGAAGGGAATTGAATGGATGGATGGAAGGAAGAAAAGAATAAAGGAAGGAATAAAGGAACAAAGGAAGGGAGCGAGGAAGGAAAGAAGGGAGTAAGGAAGGAAAAGAAGGATAAGGGGGGATGAGAAAGAAAAAGGAGGGAAGGAGAGAAGAGAATGGAAAGAGAAAAAGGTATGAGGGAAGGGAAGGGAAGAAAGATAAAGAAGGGTAGAGAAAGGAAGAGACCACATGGGCCATCTAGTCCAACCCCCTGCCATTGGTGGAGGTCAGAATGCCCTTTGATTGTAGGCAAACTATAAATCCCAGCAACTACAACTCCCAAATAACAACAACAATTTTTTTGAGTGATGGTCACTCCTTGGGTTAGTAGGTGTCTTGTGGCCAAATTTGGCGGCAATTCGTCCCGTGGTTTTTGAGTTATGGTAATCCCACAAACGAACATTACATTTTTATTTATATGGATAATAACTATTAGTGAGATTAGTGGATGTCTTACAAGTGAAAAAAAAATTACAATATTAAGAATTGTCTGCCAGAAAGCTTGCAGTGCATCACAAACTACAAATCCACTGATGCTATCATATAGTATAAAAGAGTCCTTTCGTTGGAAAAAGGTTCAGAATTGGCTATCTAAATAGAGTTCCAGGCACCTCCTTCTTGGTCTTACCTGGAGGGGTCAATGCCTTGGATTGCAAAGCAGGTCCTTCTTCGACTGAGTGCGGCGCCTCCTTGGATGTGGCCCCACTGGTCCATCGGCAGCAGTCCCTCACCTTCCAAGCCGGTCCTCCCTTGCAGGGCTGTGCTGCGGGTTTCGGTGCTGCCACAAGCCACTCCGCCAAGGCCTCTGGGAAGGAGGGTGGTATAAATAGAAATAAAACAGATGCAACGGCATGCCATTTGACCATCTGCACAGACAGGTTCCTCCAGGATGGATTCTTCCCTGTTTAGAAACGCTGACTTCTTGCACCCTCGCCTTCCTGCCTGCCCCTAAGGCAAGGGAGACTTTCGGAGTGACACCTCATAAAGTGTTCAACGCAGTGACATGGAATCTCTCCATCAGCAGACTCAAGGCAAAGCAGCCTCTGGGATGAGAAGGTCAAAAAGCCACCAAAGTCTGTCTCCATTTAGGAGGAACAATTCATCCTCTGCAGTCCCACCCTCTCTGCTGTTTATGAATTGTCCCAGTTCCTTCCCCCCCCCCATGTCCCTATTGTCTTCAGTTTACTCCCCCTGCTGCAAAACAAGTTGGAAGGAAAAGAAGGGAAAGAAAGGAAGGGGAAGGAAGGAAGGAGGCAAGGGAAGGGAAAAGAAGGGAAGGAGGGAAGGAAGGAAAGAAAGAAAGAAAGAAAGAAAGAAAGAAAGAAAAAAAGAAAGAAAGAAAAAGATGGGAAAGAAAAGAAAGGGGAAGGAAGGAAGGAAGGAAGGAAGGAAGGAAGGAAGGAAGGAAGGGAAAGAAAGGAAGGAAGGAAGGGGAAGGAAGGAAGAAGTGAAGGGAAATGAAGGGAAAGAAAGAAAGAGGGAAAGAAGGAAGGAAAGAAGGAAGGAAGGAAAAAGATGGGAAAGAAAAGAAAGGGGAAGGAAGGGAGGGAGGGAGGAAGCAAGGAAGGAAGGAAGGGAAAAGAAGGGGAAGAAAGGAAGGGGAAGAAAGGAAGGAAGGGAAAAGAAAGGGGAAGAAAGGAAGGGGAAGGAAGGAAGGAAGGAAGGAAGGAAGGAAGGAAGGAAGGAAGGGAAAGAAAGGGGAAGAAATGAAGGCAGAAGGAAGGAAAAAGAAAAGGAAGGAAGGAAGGAAAATGAAGGGATAAAAAAGAAAGGGAAAGAAGGAAGGAAGGAAATAAGGGAAAGGAAAGGGGAAAGAAGGAAAGAAAGAAGAAAAGAAGGGAAAGAAAGGAAGGGGAAGGAAGGAGGGATGGAAAAGAAGGGAAAGAAAGAAAGAAAGAAAGAAAGAAAGAAAGACAGAAGGAAGGAAGGAAAAAGATGGGAAAGAAAAGAAGGGAAGGAAGGAAGAAAGGAAGGAAGGAAGGAAGGAAGGAAGGAAGGAAGGAAGGGGGAAGGAAGGGGAAGGAAGGAAGGAAGGAAGGAGGAAAGGGAAAGAAAGGGGAAGAAAGGAAGACAGAAGGAAGGAAATAGAAAAGGAAGGAAGGAAGGAAGGAAGGGGAAATAAGGAAGGAAGAAAGGGGAAATAAGGAAGGAAGGAAAATGAACGGATAGAAAAGAAAGGGGAAGAAGGAAGGAAGGAAAGAAGGGAAAATAAGGGAAAGAAAGGAAGGGGAAGGAAGGAAGGGAAAAGAAGGGAAAGAAAGGAAGGTGGAAGGAAGGAAGGAAGGAAAAAGAAAAGAAAGAAGGGAAAATAAGGGAAAGAAAGAAAGAAAGAAAGAAAGAAGGAAGGAAGGAAGGAAGGAAAAAGAAGGGAAAGAAAGGAAGGGGAAAGAAGGAGGGAGGGAGGGAGGGAGGGAGGGAGGGAGGGAGGGAAGAGAGAAAGGAAAGGAAAGGAAAGGAAAGGAAAGGAAAGGAAAGAAAGGGGAAAGAAGGATTTCTCTCTCCCTGGCCTTCCTGCCTGCCCCAAAGGCAAGGGTGACTTTCGAAGTGACACCTAATAAAGTTTTCAGCTCAATGGTATGGAATCTCTCCAGCAACAAACTCAAGACAAAGCTCGCAAAGACTGCCTCCATTTAGCAAAACAATTCATCCTCTGCAATCCCACCTTCTCCGCGGCGTATAGAATGTCCCAGTTCCTCCCTCTTCCCAAATCCCCTAATTGTCCTCAGTTCATCCCACGTGTTGCAAGCTGAGTTCAAAATTCAAAGTGTAAAACAATGATGACAGTGATGATGAAGCTTATGTTTATTTATATGCCACTTTGCGCCAATTAACACAGCAAAAACAGACGGAAGCAAACCACCGTGACCTCTCCTAGCAGATGTGTTCTTCCTTATTATTGCATATATTCATGTATACCTTAAGAGCACTTCCTGCTCCTTCGATCTATATAAATAAAAATGTAATGTTCGTTTGTGGGATTAACAGAACTCAAAAACCACTGGACAAATTGACACCAGATTTGGACACAAGACACCTAACAACCCAATGTATGTCCTTCAGGCAAAAAAATTGACTTTGTAATTGCTGGGATTTATAGTTCACCTACAATCAAAGAGTATTTTGAACCCCACCAACGATGGAATTGAACCAAACGTGGCATAACAGGACTCCCATGACCAACAGAAAACACTAGATGGGTTTGGTGAGCATTGACCTTGAGTTTGGGAGTTGTAGTTCACCTACATCCAGAGAGCGCTGTGGACCCAAAAAAGGATGGATCTGGGCCAAACTTGGCACGAATATTCCATATACCCAAATACGAACACATATGGTGTTTTGGGGGAAATAGACCTTAACATTTGGGAGTTGTAGTTACTGGGATTTATAGTTCACCTACAATCAAAGAGTATTCTGAACTCCACCAACGATGGAATTGAACCAAACATGGCATAACAGGACTCCAATGACCAACAGAAAACACTAAAAGGATTTGGTGAGCATTGACCTTGAGTTTAGGAGTTGTAGTTCACCTACATCCTGAGAGCGCTGTGGACTCAAACAATGATGGATCTGGACCAAGCTTGGCACGACTATTCCATATACCCAAATACGAACACATATGGAGTTTTGGGGAAAATAGACCTTAACATTTGGGAGTTGTAGTTACTGGGATTTATAGTTCGCCTACAATCAAAGAGTATTCTGAACCCCACCAATGACAGAATTGGGGCAAACTTCCCACACAGAACCCCCATGACCAACAGAAAATACTTACGGCCATCCAGTCCAACTCCCTTCATCAGGGCAAGAAAACGTAATCAAAGCCCTCCTGACAAAGAGCCATCCAGCCATAGATATAGATTCACACACAGAGAGATATAGTATCATAGATTTGAAAGGGACCCCTAAAGAAGGACAATGATATATTGCATGTTCTAGGGTAGCGAAACCAGACAATCACCACATTAATATGCAGTCATGTTCGCCATGTGACCTTGGTGGTGTCTATGGACAACGCCGGCTCTTCAGCTTAGAAATGGAGTGGGGCAACATCCCACAGAGTCGGACACAACTAGACTTAATGTCAGGAGAAACCT
Source organism: Anolis sagrei (assembly GCF_037176765.1). Taxonomy (NCBI): domain Eukaryota; kingdom Metazoa; phylum Chordata; class Lepidosauria; order Squamata; family Anolidae; genus Anolis; species Anolis sagrei. The sequence continues at coordinate 10,988,893 of NC_090032.1, forward strand.
TTACCTTTTATTGGGCCAGTGTGATGTATTACGAGTCAATGGGACAAATCTGGTGCAGATTACTCTGGATTATTTCCCTGGTCTGGGGCGGCCCGTCCATTATGCGAAGTAAGCGGTCGCAGAACACTTTTTTTTTGCCAGGGGCGCAGAGGCACCTCTGTAAATGCCCCTCGACCGCCACTTGAGGAGCGCCCCCTCAGCTCACAACAACCCTAACAGTCCGGGGGGAGCCTCGGCTTTCTTGCCTCGCTGCTGGGCGATCCTCTTCCCAAAGGGGCCGGGCCCTTGAGCCTCGCCTGGCCCCTCTCGTTCCTGCTCCACCCGACCACCGGGTGTGCGAGCAGAGCTGGCACTCAGTCATTCTCTGCGTTCGATCCCTTCCCCATGACTGGCTCCCTTTCCTGATCCCCCGGCCCTCCACCCGCCTCCTCTCCTCTCCTCAATCCGTGGGTGGGCTTCGCGCCTGGCCCGCTTCGGGTCCGGAGGCATGTCTGAAGACCCCAGTGTGCGCACCAAAAGTTGCCTCTTCTCTTGACTTTCTCTTCAGCCATTGGGACCAAGAGAGAGAGAGAGAGAGCACCTCCGGCTGGAAGTATCTCCCACCTCCGCTCCCTCCTTTGTTTTTGCACCTACCTTCAGGAAAGGTGGGCATCACCTCTCTCTCTCTCTCTCTCTCTCTCTCTTGGTCCCAATGGCTGAAGAGAAAGTCAGGAGAAGAGGTGACTTTTGGTGCACACGCCGGGGTCTTCAGGCATGCCTCTGGACCCAAAGCGGTCCAGGCAAGGGAGCAAGTGCGGCAAGTGTAGTTACTGGGATGTATAGTTCACCTACAATCAAAAGAGCATTCCGAACTCCACCAATGATGGAATTGAACCAAATATGGCACACAGAACTCCCACGACGAACAGAAAATATATATCAATGATTGGTGGTGGGGGGGGGGGGGGGCAAAATACTGTTTGCTTACCGTTGAAAATTACCTAGGACCGCCTCTGTCCCTGGTGTAGACAACCCAAAAGCCTTCACATTGAGAAACAGTGTTATCGCTGAGTATCAGCAATTGTACCTAAGCTTTGATGAAGCCTCTCCATGACCACAAATGGTACCTGGCCTCCTTCCTAGACAGATTATTATCTAATTGATTATGGGATTTTAAATCTTAAATGAGTTGGATTCTTATCTAGTGTCACTCTGAACCTGACTCAGCACATAGAAGATGGTTTTGAAAGACAGCAGATTACAGGAGGTGTCTTCATAGACCTGTCAGCAGCCTATGGCACTGTAAATCACCGCCTCCTCCTGAGAAAAATGTATAATGTATACAAAGGATTTCCACGTCATCCGCTTCATTAGAAATCTGCTACAAAACAAGAGCTTTTTTGTTGAGTTCCAGAGTCAGAGAAGCAGGTGGAGAAAACAGAATGGTAACTTATAGTTCTGCAAAGGGCAAGGGTACCAGGCTGCACAAAGGGGTTAAGTCTTGGTCAATTTGCCAAGACACTAACACAGTGTTTCTCAACCTGGGGGTCGGGACCCCTGTGGGGGTCGTGAGGGGGTGTTAGAGGGGTCGCCAAAGACCATTAGAAAACATAGTATTTTCTGTTGATTATGGGGGTTCTGTGTGGAAAGTTTGGTCCAATCCTATGGGTGGGGTTCAGAATACTATTTCATTGTGGGTGAACTATAAATCCCAACAATTACAACTACCAAATGGCAAGGTCTATTTTCTCCAAACTCTACCAGTGAGCACATTTGGGCATCTTGAGTACCTTGGGAAGTCTGACTTGGCCACGGTAGTCCATGCTCTGGTTACATCCCGTTTAGACTACTGCAACGCTCTCTACGTGGGGTTGCCTTTGAAAACGGCCCGGAAGCTCCAACTGGTTAAACGCTCGGCAGCCATGATACTAACAGGAGCAGAGCGCAGGGAGCATACAACTCCTCTGCTGCGCCAGCTCCACTGGCTACCAATTTGCTGCCGGGCTCAATTCAAAGTGCTGGCGTTGGCCTATAAAGCCCTAAACAGTTCGGGCCCAAGTTACCTATCCGAATGTATCTCCGCCTATGAACCCACCAGGACTCTAAGATCTTCTGAGGAGGGCCTGCTCTCGATCCCGCCTGCATCACAGGCACGGCTGGCAGGGACGAGGGACAGGGCCTTCTCGGTGGTGGCCCCTCGGCTGTGGAACACCCTCCCCATGGACATTAGATCAGCCCCCTCGTTAATGGTGTTTCGAAGAAAACTGAAAACCTGGCTATTTGAACAGGCGTACGGATAAACATTGCAATGAATACAATGAATATAGGAAAACGGAATTACGGATGACGAATTGGATCACGATTCTAGTTACGAGATGTTAATGTGTTGTTTACTGATGTGTAATTACTTAGTATACTACGCTGTTAATTGTTTTTAAATAGTGTATGTTGTTAGGATTGAATTTTTGCTCTTGTTGTGAACCGCGTTGAGTCACCTACGGGCTGAGAAACTGCGGTATACAAGTAAAGTAAATAAATAAATAAAATAAATACTGATGTTTGTGGAAGGGCATACGAGCAGATCTAAAGAAATGTAAAGTGCTTTGGAGGACAAAGTGCTATAGGGTCATTATTCCAGGAAGGCACACTGGAACAGCCACATCTTCAAGCTCCTCCTGAAGACTGCCAGAGTTGGGGCCTGTCTGATGTCTTTAGGGAGTGAGTTCCAGAGTTGAGGGGCCACCACCGAAAAGGCCCTCTCTCTTGTCCCCACCAATCGTGCCTGCGATGCTGGTGGGATCGAGAGCAGGGCCTCTCCGGATGATCGAAGGGATCGTGTGGGCTCATATATAGAGATGTGGTCATGCAGGTAGGCAGGTCCCAAACCATTCAGGGCTTTGTAGGTAAGAACCTGCACCTTGAATTGGGTCCAGTAGATGAATGGCAGCCAGTGGAGCTCCTTGAACAGGAGGGATGACCGCTCCCTGTAAGGAACCCCAGTTAACAACCTGGCTACCGCCTGTTGGATCATCTGAAATTTCCGGGCCGTTTTCAAGGGCAGCCCCACATAGAGTGCATTGCAGTAATCCAGTCTAGAGGTGACTAAGGCGTGGACCACTTTGGCCAGATCCGTACTTGCTCCATCCACAAATGATCAGCCAGAGAGTTTCATCTATGCTGACGATCGTGCCATCACCACTCAAGCAGGGAGCTATGAAATGGTTGAACAGAAGCTCTCCAAAGCTTTAGGTGCTCTTACTGCCCATGACAGGGAAAACCAGCTGATTCGTAATCCACCCAAAATGCAGACATGTGCTTTTTATCTTAAGAACAGACTAGCATCTTGAGCTCTGAGGATTACCTGGGAAGGAATCCCATTGGAGCATTGCAGCACACCCAATACCCGGAGGTCACTCCGGACTGTGCTCTGACTTATAAGTAAAGCACTGCTTTAATATCAAGCAAAAATGGGTGCTAGAAATAATATCATAGGTGTCACGATGACAGGACTCTGCCGTATTCAGGTAGAGATGAACCAAACAAACTCCCCGTTTGTGCTAAACAATGTAATTAAAACAGCACTTACTTTCTGTCTGTTTTAATAGTCCAAAATATAAAACATAAACATAGCACTCAGCCAGTCCAGAGATTCAAGGTTCCAGGATTCCAAGAATCCAGGAGACAGGTCAGGATACCAAAAATCCATAAACTGGGGGGGGGGGGGGGGAACCAGCAGCATCTACCACCAAAATACGAGAAATACTTTTCTCCCAAAGATCACTCCCAAGAAACACTCAGCTGCAGCCTATCTCTTGCATACCTCCACCCTTAATTGCTTTCACTCACGAACTCTTACTTACAGATTACTCAACCTTTAGAACTTAGACTTACATTAACCCTTCCATCACCAACTGCTAGGCCTACCACCACCAACCACCAACAACTGCAGAACATGATACATGGCAATAGGAAAGCTGACTGGCACAACCTGGGGATCACAACCAGACACAGTGAAGGCATCTGCCCTTGTGCTTTGCTACTGAATATGCATGCCCCTCGGCCCATGAGATCACCTGAGAACATTGAGGCAGCGAGAGCTTCAGCGTTGCAATCACCATGGCGTTCTGCGCGCAAACATGTGTCTGCCCTTGGACTTTCCAATCGCTCTGTGAGGAGAATTCTTCATGATGATCTTCATTTCCATCCCTACAAGATGACGATTGTGCAGGAACTTTCTGAACGTGATTTTAATTCTCGGAGGGAGGAACGCGTGTGAGGTTCTTCCTGAAGTCGTTCCTGAGGATGCTATTTTTTTTTTTAGTGATGAAGCCCAATTTCATTTGTGTGGATCCGTCAACAAACAAAACATGCGCTACTGGGCTGACAACAATCCTCGAGAATGGCATCCAAGGCCTTTGCATTCACCTCAAATCCCAGTGTGGTGTGCCATTTGCTGGAATTCTGGAAAAGATTCTGGAAAAGATTGTTAAGGAAGTGGTCTGCAAACACTTAGAAACAAAAGCGGTCATTGCTAGTAGTCAACATGGATTTATAAAAAACAAGTCATGCCAGACTAATCTGATCTCTTTCTTTGATAGAGCTACAAGCTGGGTAGATGCGGGGAATGCCGTGGATGTAGCGTACCTGTATTTCAGGAAGGCCTTCGACAAGGTCCCCCATGACCTTCTGGCAAGGAAACGAGTCCAATGTGGGCTAGGCAAAACTACAGTGAGGTGGATCTGGAATTGGTTAAAAGGACGAACCCAGAGGGTGATTCTCCCCAAGGCTTCCTCTTCATCTTGGAAAGAAGTGATGAGTGGAGTGCCACAAGCAGGGTTCCGTCCGGGGCCCGGTCCTGATCAGGATCTTTATTAATGACTTAGATGAAGGGCTAGAAGGCAGGATCATCAAGTTTGCAGACGACATCAAATTGGGAGGGATAGCCAATACTCCAGAGGACAGGAGCAGGATTCAAAATGACCTTGACAGATTAGAGAGATGAATGGCCAAAACTAACAAAATGAAGTTCAACAGTGACAAATGCAAGATACTCCACTTTGGCAGGAAAAACGAAATGCAAAGATACAGAATGGGGGACAATGCCTGGCTTGAGAGCAGTACGTGTGAAAAAGATCTTGGAGTCCTTGTGGACAACAAGTTAAACATGAGCCAACAATGTGATGTGGCGGCAAAAAAAGCCAATGGGATTTTGGCCTGCATCAAGAGGAGCATAGTGTCTAGATCTAAGGAAGTAATGATACTCCTCTATTCCGCTTTGGTTAGACCACATCTGGAATATTGTGTCCAATTCTGGGCCTCACAATTGAAGAGAGATATTGACAAGCTGGAATGTGTCCAGAGGAGAGCGACTAAAATGATAAAAGGTCTGGAGAACAAGCCCTATGAGGAACGGCTTAAGGAGCTGGGCATGTTAAGCCTGAAGAAGAGAAGGCTGAGAGGGGATATGATAGCCATGTATAAATATGTGAGAGGAAGTCACAGGGAGGAGGGAGCAAGCTTGTTTTCTGCTTCCCTGGAGACTAGGACGCAATGGAACAATGGCTTCAAACTACAAGAGAGGAGATTCCATCTGAACATTAGGAAGAACTTCCTGACTGTGAGAGCCGTTCAGCAGTGGAACTCTCTGCCCCGGAGTGTGGTGGAGGCTCCTTCTTTGGAAGCTTTTAAACAGAGGCTGGATGGCCATCTGTTGGGGGTTATTTGAATGCGATGTTCCTGCTTCTTGGCAGAATGGGGTTGGACTGGATGGCCCAGGAGGTCTCTTCCAACTCTATGATTCTATGATTCTATGATTCTATGATTCTATGATTCTATGATTCTTGGTCCCTGGTTCTTTGAGGAAAATGTTGTCGCAGTGACATTGAATTCGGACCGGGGTGTAAACATGTTACAGGATTTTTTTCCCCACAGCTAGATGGGTTGGACTTAGGGGACATTTGATTCCAACAAGATGGTGCAACTGCACACACTTCAAGAGAATCGGTAGCTGTTTTGAGGGAACACTTCCCAGCACTGTTGGTCACAGCTGACCTCCAGCTGCAGCCTCATCTCAATTCAGGGGGATTTGGAGTGGCCAGCCCGCTCTCCAGATTTGGCCCCTTGTGATTTTTTTTCTATGGGGTTTTTTGGAAATCCGGTGTTTATGTGAACCGTCCAAGGACTCTACAAGATTGGAATACCAACATCCAGGAAGAAATCGCCAACAGAACGCCTGCGATGCTGGCAAGTGTCATGACAAATGCCCGACATCAGTTTACTCAGTGTATGGAGAACTTACCTAATTTGATCTTCAAAGCTACGTAAAACAAAACTTTAGGTATGCGCCTACATTATTTAAAAAATTCTGATTCATACAATGGGTTTTATTAAGTTTTGAAAAAAGGAAGTTATGCTGCTGCAACCTGTACAGTAGAAGCAGGTCCAGCCTCATCTCCACCTGCTGCTTTTCCCTGGTTAATCCGTAACCGCAAATCTGCATCTTATTAGCCTCTGTAATGAGTTGCCACCCTTGAGTCAATGAGTCAAATGAGGTGATGATTCAAACATGGCACTGCAAACAGGAATGAAGCGATTGCCTACGCTGCACTAAGACACAGTTTTCTATTTATTGTTTTGTCCCAAATCATATTTTCAATAGTCTGAACTTGTTTTTATTTGTAAGCTAGCTTGTGGACCCAACAGTGCCTGGGTTATTAGAAGGCATTGTTTGTTTTGGGATGTTAGGTAATAGCAGTTAAGTTTGGTCCAGATTGGCCAGGGCTCTCTGGATAAGGGTGAACTACAACTCCCAGATCTGAGGTCAATCACCCCCAAACCAGGCCTGTGTGTACAGTTGGCCATGTTCAGTCTGTGTGCCAAGTTTGGTCCAGATCTGACGTTGGTTGGGCTCAGTGCTTTATGGATGAAGATGAACTACAACTCCCAAAATCAAGGTCCATTTTAATTAACCCCTGCAGTATGTTCAGTTGGTCATGGGGCTTCTCTGTGCCAACCTTGGTCCCAGTCCATTGTGAGTAGAGGTCACAGTTTCTCAGGATGTAGGTGAACGATAACTCACAAAATCAAGGTCCATTCCCACTAATCCCTGCAGTATGTTCAGTCGGTCATGGGGCTTCTCTGTGCCAACCTTGGTCCCAGTCCATTGTCGGTGGGGGTCACAATTTCTCAGGATGTAAGGGAACTATAAATCCCAAAATCAAGGTCCATTCCCTCTAATCCTTGCAATATGTTCAATTGGTCATGGGGCTTCTCTGTGAACGCCTTCGACAATACCACAATAATCTTCATTTGCGAGGATTGAATGAAAAGTAATGCCTCCACCTTTGTTATTTGGGTTTGGATGGGAATATTTTAATAAATCAAACACAGAAATAATCCTTAGAACGGGCTTTTTAACTACCACTATTCATTTTTTCCACATAATCACCAGACAATTGGATACATTTCTGCCAACAAGTTTTCTGAAGCCATCACGGAAGAAGTCGACACTGTTTCCGCAACTCATTGTGCACAGATCTTCTGATAGCCAAGCAGAGCAATAATGTGACCCACACGTTTTTGGGAAATGCCGACTATGGTTGAAATTTCTCTCTGAGTGATACGATTGTCCAGAATCAATAATCACCAGACAATTGGATACATTTCTGCCAAAGATGAACAAGTTTTATGAAGCTGTCACGGGAGAAGTCGACACTCTTGTTTCCGCAGCCAGCGTTTCACAGTTCTCTCATCCAGGATACCCATCATGCACAGATCTTCCGATACCCAAGCAAAGCAATAATGTGACCCACACGTTCTTGTGAAATGCCGATTATGTTTGAAATTACTCTCTGAGTGATACGACAATCGTCCTGAATCAATCTGTCAAACTTTTGCTTGTGAAACTCTGTGGTTGCTGTTACAGGACATCCAACTCTTTGTTTGTAACACAAGTCATATGTTCCCACCTCAACATCTTTCAACTTTTTCTCCCAACGAAATACACAGTACTCACATCACCACAATCACCATAAACATCTTGCATTATCTGATGAATCTCCTTTGGGGTGACACCTTCTGCGGTCAAGAATTCAATGACTACATGTTGCTTGAGGGTTCCATACTTCACACTTTAACAACACAACCATTGCTAAGGCTTCCCGTCAAAATGGAACTGTAGAGTCTACTGAACAAGGCAGTACCTGCCGCATTGCAGTACTGCCATCTGTTGAGGAGTTACAAAGCTGGAGGCATTACTTTTCATTCAACCCTCGTATGATAATGCTGAATTAGTGCTGCCACTTCATATTTTTCATCTGCGACCGTCTGCGCAGGGTTCCATACTTCACACTTAAACAACACAACCATTCAATGCTAAGGCTTCCCACCAAAATGGAACTGTAGAGGAGAGTCTACAGAACAAGCCAGTACCTGCCGCATTGCAGTACTGCCATCTGTTGAGGAGTTACAAAGCTGGAGGCATTACTTTTCATCCAACCCTCGTATGATAATGCTGAATTAGTGCTGCCACTTCATATTTTTCATCTGCGACCGTCTGCGCAGGGTTCCATACTTCACACTTAAACAACACAACCATTCAATGCTAAGGCTTCCTGCCAAAATGGAACTGTAGAGGAGAGTGTACTGAACAAGCCAGTACCTGCCGCATACCAGTACCGCCATCTGTTGAGGAGTTACGAAGTTGGAGGCATTACTTTTCATTCCACCCCCATATGATAATGCTGAATTAGTGCTGCCACTTCATATTTTTCATCTGCGACCGTCTGCGCAGGGTTCCATACTTCACACTTAAACAACACAACCATTCAATGCTAAGGCTTCCCACCAAAATGGAACTGTAGAGGAGAGTCTACAGAACAAGCCAGTACCTGCCGCATACCAGTACTGCCATCTGTTGAGGAGTTACGAAGTTGGAGGCATTACTTTTCATTCCACCCTCATATGATAATGCTGAATTAGTGCTGCCACTTCATATTTTTCGTCTGCAACCATCTGCGCAGGGTTCCATACTTTACACTTAAACAACACAACCATTCAATGCTAAGGCTTCCCGCCAGATGGAATTGTAGAGGAGAGTCTACTGAACAAGCCAGTACCTGCCGCATACCAGTACTGCCATCTGTTGAGGAGTTATGACAGTGGAGGCATTACTTTTCATTCAACCCTTGTTTATTCCGCTCTTTCTCCCCAAGGAGACTCAGGACGGATCCCAACAAACAAATACACAAAGGTAAACATTCAAGGCCTTAAGACAGTCATAAACATAACTACATTAAGCGACCCAACCCAAATCCCAAAATTACACGACATCAAACAACAAATTATAAACATAGGACCTAAATTACATCAGTAGTTAAACAATTAAAATTATCTTGACATAAGAAACGTGAACATCCATCAAAAGGATGAAGAGGAACACGAAGAAGGAAAAGAGAAGGAAGAAATAGGAGAAGCTGAAGATGGAGGAGGAGGAGAGGATGAAGGAGAACAAGGAGAAGGAGAAGAGAAGGAGAAAGAAAACAGAGGAGGAGGAGAGGATGAAGGGGAACAAGGAGAAGGAGAAGGAGAGGAGAAGGAGAAGGAGAAAGAAGATGGAGGAGGAGGAGGAGAGGATGAAGGGGAACAAGGAGAAGGAGAAGGAGAGGAGAAGGAGAAGGAGAAGGAGAAAGAAGATGGAGGAGGAGGAGAGGATGAAGGGGAACAAGGAGAAGGAGAAAGAAGATGGAGGAGGAGAGGATGAAGGGAACAAGGAGAAGGAGAAGAAGAGGAGAAGGAGAAGGAGAAAGAAGATGGAGGAAGAGGAGGAGATGATGAAGGGGAAAAAGGAGAAGGAGAAGAAGAGAAGGAGAAAGAAAACAGAGGAGGAGGAGAAGAGGATGAAGGGGAACAAGGAGAAGGAGAAGAAGAGGAGAAGGAGAAAGAACATGGAGGAGGAGGAGAGGATGAAGGGGAACAAGGAGAAGGAGAAGAAGAGAAGGAGAAAGAAAACAGAGGAGGGGGAGAAGAGGATGAAGGGGAACAAGGAGAAGGAGAAGAAGAGGAGAAGGAGAAGGAGAAAGAAGATGGAGGAGGAGAAGAGGATGAAGGGGAACAAGGAGAGGGAGAAGAAGAGAAGGAGAAAGAAAACAGAGGAGGAGAAGAGGATGAAGGGGAAGAAGGAGAAGGAGAAGAAGAGGAGAAGGAGAAGGAGAAAGAAGGTGGTGGAGGAGAAGAGGATGAAGGGGAACAAGGAGAAGGAGAAGAAGGGAAGGAGAAGGAGAAAGAAGATGGAGGAGGAGGAGGAGAGGATGAAGGGGAACAAGGAGAAGGAGAAGAAGAGGAGAAGGAGAAGGAGAAAGAAGATGGAGGAGGAGAGGATGAAGGGGAACAAGGAGAAGCAGAAGGAGAGGAGAAGGAGAAGGAGAAAGAAGATGGAGGAGGAGGAGGAGGAGGAGAGGATGAAGGGGAACAAGGAGAAGGAGAAGAAGAGGAGAAGGAGGAGAAAGAAGATGGAAGAGGAGGAGGAGGAGGAGAGGATGAAGGGGAACAAGGAGAAGAAGAGGAGAAGGAGAAAGAAGATGGAGGAGGAGAAGAGGATGAAGGCGAACAAGGAGAAGGAGAAGAAGAGGAGAAGGAGAAGGAGAAGAAGAGGAGAAGGAGGAGAAAGAAGATGGAAGAGGAGGAGGAGGAGGAGAGGATGAAGGGGAACAAGGAGAAGAAGAGGAGAAGGAGAAAGAAGATGGAGGAGGAGAAGAGGATGAAGGCGAACAAGGAGAAGGAGAAGAAGAGGAGAAGGAGAAGGAGAAGAAGAGAAGGAGAAAGAAAACAGAGGAGGAAGAGAAGAGGATGAAGGGGAACAAGGAGAAGGAGAAGGAGAGGAGAAGGAGAAAGAAGATGGAGGAGGAGGAGGAGAGGATGAAGGGGAACAAGGTGAAGAGGGAGAAGGAGAAAGAAGACAGAGGAGGAAGAGGAAGAAAAAGGAGGAAGAAGGAAACTGAGAAGTAGAAGAAGAGGAGGAGGAAGAGGAGGATGAATACAGCATCATTTATAATCATAACATTAACAAACTGGAGTAACCGGAGATAGAAAAGGGCTTAGAAACTATATGTTACAAATACCATATTTTTTGTTATTCATTTAGTAAGTGAAACATATAATATATTTAATCCCAACTGTAACATAAGAAGGAAGAACTATTTATTTACATATTTGCAAGAGATGGAATAGTACTTTTATGTATTGCATATCATAAAAAGTGGCTTATAGCATAGTATCTACTTCAAATCAACTATATTGTTACTTTTAGTTTCTTTCGGGTCTATTGAAGTTCATTAGAGGACCTCTATCTATCTGTACACATAGGAACGAAGTCGAACATGACCCCCCCCCCCCCCATAAGAGATAGTAACTTATAGTTTTGCTAAGGGCAAGGACGCCAGGCTGGATAATACGGGTTAAACCTGCCTCTGGAAAAGCAACCAGCAATCATGAAAAAATCCTTCTTTGAACATTCTTTGCAATCCTTTAGGATTTCCGTTTGGCAGACTTTTTAATCATATAACAATGGGGGGAATATGACCTTAGGAAAGTCCTCTTTTCCTCCAAGCCGCTTTTCTTTCCAATCTTCCCACTAAGGACATTCACAAAAGTTTCCCCTTTGTGCCCTATCTGATTGTAAGAGGAAAACTTGGATTAAGCCATCACTGCTTATCACAGACCCGTCTCAGGACAATAAAGTGGCTTCTCTAGCAGGCCGATCTCCAGACTCGATAAGCCTAAGGACATTAAAACTCCATAATCCACTCCAGAATGCATTGTCTCCCTTCATCCCGCCTCCCTCCCTTCTGATTCGCTGGAGTGTCAAGGCAGCAGGAGCCTCCTGATTGGCTCTGGCTCACCGCGAAAGCCCTGTGATTGGCTCTGATGCATGGGGGATGGCCAAGCCTCCTCCCAGCTGTTTGCGCATCAGCCAATCCCTTTCGAGCTGGGCGGGAGGGGGGAGCGGGAATTTTGAAACTCACAACTCTGTATTTTCTATAAAAATGGCCTTTACTTCTGTAACCACATGCTCTGCTTGGCGAATGATTGCCGCTCTGCATCCTTTTCAGCTGAATCACTAATAAAACTCGGTGGCACTTCCTTCAACTTGGTGAGACCTTTTATTGGGGAAAATCAGGGATTGGGTGCTTCTCTCTGTCTTGCCAGGGTAATGAACTCTTTGATGAGT